>NC_069504.1:1071645342-1071945342 GCF_027579735.1 Bombina bombina
TTGTGAAAGGACAAATCTCTGCTCTTTCTGTTCTTTTTCACAGAAAGATTGCTATTCTTCCTGATATTCATTGTTTTGTACAAGCTTTGGTTCGTATAAAACCTGTCATTAAGTCAATTTCTCCTCCTTGGAGTTTGAATTTGGTTCTGGGGGCTCTTCAAGCTCCTCCGTTTGAACCTATGAATTCATTGGACATTAAATTACTTTCTTGGAAAGTTTTGTTCCTTTTGGCCATCTCTTCTGCCAGAAGAGTTTCTGAATTATCTGCTCTTTCTTGTGAGTCTCCTTTTCTGATTTTTCATCAGGATAAGGTGGTGTTGCGAACTTCTTTTGAATTTTTACCTAAAGTTGTGAATTCCAACAACATTAGTAGAGAAATTGTGGTTCCTTCATTATGTCCTAATCCTAAGAATTCTAAGGAGAAATCGTTGCATTCTTTGGATGTTGTTAGAGCTTTGAAATATTATGTTGAAGCTACTAAATCTTTCAGAAAGACTTCTAGTCTATTTGTTATCTTTTCCGGTTCTAGAAAAGGCCAGAAAGCTTCTGCCATTTCTTTGGCATCTTGGTTGAAATCTTTAATTCATCTTGCCTATGTTGAGTCGGGTAAAACTCCGCCTCAGAGAATTACAGCTCATTCTACTAGGTCAATTTCTACTTCCTGGGCGTTTAGGAATGAAGCTTCGGTTGATCAGATTTGCAAAGCAGCAACTTGGTCCTCTTTGCATACTTTTACTAAATTCTACCATTTTGATGTATTTTCTTCTTCTGAAGCAGTTTTTGGTAGAAAAGTACTTCAGGCAGCGGTTTCAGTTTGAATCTTCTGCTTATGTTTTTCGTTAAACTTTATTTTGGGTGTGGATTATTTTCAGCAGGAATTGGCTGTCTTTCTTTTATCCCTCCCTCTCTAGTGACTCTTGTGTGGAAAGATCCACATCTTGGGTAATCATTATCCCATACGTCACTAGCTCATGGACTCTTGCTAATTACATGAAAGAAAACATAATTTATGTAAGAACTTACCTGATAAATTCATTTCTTTCATATTAGCAAGAGTCCATGAGGCCCGCCCTTTTTTTGTGGTGGTTATGATTTTGTATAAAGCACAATTATTCCAATTCCTTATTTTATATGCTTTCGCACTTTTTTATCACCCCACTTCTTGGCTATTCGTTAAACTGAATTGTGGGTGTGGTGAGGGGTGTATTTATAGGCATTTTGAGGTTTGGGAAACTTTGCCCCTCCTGGTAGGAATGTATATCCCATACGTCACTAGCTCATGGACTCTTGCTAATATGAAAGAAATGAATTTATCAGGTAAGTTCTTACATAAATTATGTTTTCTACCCTGGCTAAGCGTACAACTATACCTATCGAGGACAGTTGTGCTTTCAAAGATCCTATGGATAAAAAATTAGAGGGTCTTCTGAAGAAAATATTTGTTCACCAAGGTTTTCTTCTCCAACCTATAGCGTGCATTATTCCTGTAACTACTGCAGCGTCCTTTTGATTTGAGGCTCTGGAAGAGGCTCTTCAGGTTGAGACCCCATTAGATGATATTCTGGATAGAATTGGGGCTCTCAAGCTAGCTAATTCTTTCATTACAGATGCCGCTTTTCAATTGGCTAAATTAGCAGCAAATAATTCAGGTTTTACCATTTTTGCGTGCAGAGCGTTATGGCTTAAGTCCTGGTCTGCTGATTTGTCATCAAAAGCTAAGCTTTTAGCCATCCCTTTCAAGGGTAAGACCCTATTCGGGCCTGAACTGAAAGAGATCATTTCAGACATCACTGGAGGGAAAGGCCATGCCCTTCCTCAGGATAAGACGAATAAGATGAGGACCAAACAAAATAATTTTCGTTCCTTTCGGAACTTCAAAGGGGGTCCCTCTACCTCTTCCCCTGCCGCAAAGCAAGAGGGGAATTTTGCTCAATCCAAGTCAGTCTGGAGACCTAACCAGACTTGGAACAAGGGTAAACAGACCAAGAAGCCAGCTGCTGCCACCAAGACAGCATGAAGGGGTAGCCCCCGATACGGGACCGGATCTAGTAGGGGGCAGACTTTCTCTCTTCGCTCAGGCTTGGGCAAGAGACGTTCAGGACTCCTGGGCTTTAGAAATAGTAACCCAGGGGTATCTTCTAGATTTCAAAGATTCTCCCCCAAGGGGGAGATTCCATCTTTCTCAATTGTCTGTAAACCAGACAAAAAGAAAGGCGTTCTTACGCTGTGTAGAAGACCTATATACCATGGGAGTGATCTGCCCAATTCCGAAAACAGAACAGGGGCAAGGGTTCTACTCCAATCTGTTTGTGGTTCCCAAAAAAGAGGGAACCTTCAGACCAATTTTGGATCTCAAGATCCTAAACAAATTCCTCAGAGTCCCATCCTTCAAGATGGAGACCATTCGGACTATTTTGCCAATGATCCAGGAGGGTCTATATATGACCACCGTGGACTTAGAGGATGCGTATCTACACATTCCTATCCACAAAGATCATCACCAGTTCCTCAGGTTCACCTTTCTGGACAAGCATTACCAGTTTGTGGCTCTTCCCTTCGGGTTGGCCACAGCTCCCAGAATTTTCACAAAGATGCTAGGGTCCCTTCTGGCGGTTCTAAGGCCGCGGGGCATAGCTGTGGCGCCTTATCTGGACAATATCTTAATCCAGGCGTCAACTTTCCAACTAGCCAAGTCTCACACGGACATCGTGGTGGCTTTTCTAAGATCTCACGGGTGGAAGGTGAACGTACAAAAGAGTTCACTTATCCCTCTCACAAGAGTTCCTTTCCTGGGAACTCTGATAGATTCGGTGGACATGAAAATTTTCTGACGGAGGTCAGGAAATCAAAAATTTTATCCATCTGCCGAGCTCTTCATTCCATTCCTCGCCCGTCAGTGGCTCAGTGTATGGAGGTAATCGGCTTAATGGTAGCGGCAATGGACATAGTTCCGTTTGCTCGCTTGCATCTCAGACCACTGCAATTTTGCATGCTCGAACAGTGGAATGGGGATTATGTAGATTTATCTCCTCAGATACATCTGGACCAAGAGACCAGAGACTCTCTTCTTTGGTGGTTGTCACAGGATCATCTGTCCAAGGAAATGTGTTTCTGCAGGCCAGTGGGTCATAGTGACGACGGACGCCAGCCTATTGGGCTGGGGTGCAGTCTGGAATTCCCTGAAAGCACAGGGATTGTAGACTCAGGAGGAGGCTCTCCTCCCTATAAATATTCTAGAACTGAGAGCGATATTCAACGCGCTTCAGGCGTGGCCTCAGCTGGCGTCGGCCAGATTCATAAGATTCCAGTCGGACAATATCACGTCTGTAACATATATCAATCATCAGGGGGGGAACAAAGAGTTCTCTAGCGATGATAGAGGTTACCAAAATAATTCAATGGGCAGAGACTCACTCTTGCCATCTATCAGCAATCTATATCCCAGGAGTGGAGAACTGGGAAGCGGATTTTCTAAGTCGTCAGACTTTTCATCTGGGGGAGTGGGAACTCCATCCGGAGGTGTTTGCACGATTGATTCAGCAATGGGGCACACCAGAATTGGATCTGGTGGCGTCTCGTCAGAATGCCAAACTTCCTCGATACGGGTCCAGGTCAAGGGATCCTCAGGCAGTACTAATAGATGCTCTAGCAGTACCCTGGTCGTTCAACCTGGCTTATGTGTTTCCATCAATTTCAGTGATTTTGATAGCACCTGCGTGGCCACGCAGGACTTGGTATGCAGACCTGGTGGACATGTCATCTCTTCCACCATGGACTCTGCCACTGAGACAGGACCTTCTTATTCAAGGTCCGTTCCAGCATCCAAATCTAGTTTCTCTGCGACTGACTGCTTGTAGATTGAACGCTTGATCTTATCCAAGCGGGGGTTCTCTGAGTCGGTCATAGATACCTTGATTCAGGCTCGAAAGCCTGTCACCAGGAAACTTTATCATAAGATATGGCGTAAATATCTTTATTGGTGCGAATCCAAAGGCTACTCATGGAGTAAGATCAGGATTCCTAGGATTTTGTCCTTTCTCCAAGAAGGATTGGAGAAGGGGCTATCAGCTAGTTCCTTAACAGATATCTGCTTTATCAATTCTACTGCACAAACGTCTGGCAGATGTTCCAGACGTTCAGTCGTTCTGTCAGGCCTTAGTTAGAATCAAGCCTGTGTTTAAACCTGTTGCTCCGCCATGGAGTGTGAATTTAGTTCTTAAGGTTCTTCAAGGGGTTCCGTTTGAACCTATGCATTCCATAGATATTAAACTTCTATCTTGGAAAGTTCTGTTTTTAGTTGCTATCTCTTCGGCTCGAAGAGTTTCTGAACTATCTGCATTGCAATGCGACTCGCCTTATCTTGTTTTCCATGCTGATAAGGTGGTTTTGCGTACCAAACCTGGATTCCTTCCTAAGGTTGTTACTAATAAGAATATTAATCAGGAAATTGTTGTTCCTTCTCTGTGTCCTAATCCTTCCTCCAAGAAGGAGCGTCTATTGCACATTTTGGACGTGGTTCGTGCTTTAAAGTTTTACTTGCAAGCGACCAAAGATTTCCGTCAAACATCTTCTTTGTTTGTTGTCTATTCTGGAAAACGTAGAGGTAAAAAAACTACGACTACTTCTCTTGCCTTTTGGCGGAAAAGCATCATCCGTTTGGCATACGAGACTGCTGGACAGCAGCCTCCTGAAAGAATTACAGCTCACTCTACTAGAGCGGTGGCTTCCACATGGGCTTTTAAAAATGATGCTTCTGTTGAACAGATTTGTAAGGCTGCGACTTAGTCTTCGCTTCATACCTTTTCCAAATTTTACAAATTTGATACCTTTGCTTCTTCTGAGGCTATTTTTGGGAGAAAAATTCTTCAAGCAGTGGTGCCTTCTGTTTAACCATCTGTCTTGTCCCTCCCGTTCATCCGTGTGCTGTAGCTTTGGTATTGTATCCCACAAGTAAAGGATGAATCCGTGGACTCGTCTTACCTTTATAGAAGAAAAGTAAATTTATGCTTACTTGATAAATTAATTTCTTCTATGGTAAGACGAGTCCACGGCCCGCCCTGTCATTTTAAGACAGATTATATATTTTTTTTTTATATTTAAACTTCAGTCACCTCTGCACCTTGTAGTTTCTCCTTTTCCTTCCTGTACCTTTGGTCGAAGACTGGGGGGTGGAGCTAAGGGAGGAGCTATATAGACAGCTCTGCTGTGGTGCTCTTTGCCACTTCCTGTTAGCAGGATTATAATATCCCACAAGTAAAGGATAAATCTGTGGACTCGTCTTACCATAGAAGAGATTAATTTATCAGGTAAGCATAAATTTACTTTTTCAGTATAATGGCCCTTTTAATTAATCAAATGGTTTTAAATGTTGGTACAATTACTAGTGATTCACTGGGGGGCCTGTTTGGTTATACTTATTTGTTTAATTGATATTGCTGGCTTGTTTCTGTGGTATTTATTTTTGCAGATATAATGAAAACCTGTAACAGAGTTGATATTCTTGAAAGGATAACTAAAATTACTAGTGATACTATAAAATAAAACAGACGAATGTTCAAATTAGTTGTATATATAATTTCTTAAGTTATATATTTAGGTTATTAAAACCCAAAAGAAAGTGATCAGGTTAATATATTTCAAATGATGGTGTTCACTAACCCCCTCACATTTAGGATTTATTTTCTGTCCACCAGCAGGAGGTAAACCACCACTCCATTGCAGAGCTTTACTCCACCACATTTCCCAGAGTTTCCTTGCACCCCCAGTTATGTTTTACAGTCAGCAGTGGAGTAGGGGAAACTTTAAAGTGCTTTGTTTTCATGTTGTCTGATAGAACTATTTTCCCCCTCAAAGTGCATCCTGGACAGGGGGATCAATAAAAGGAATTCAGTAAGATAGTGAAATGTCTCCCCATATAGAGGCATCAAGGCAACCCCCCCAATGAAAGTTAGTAAATGTCAGTCATAGACCTGAATTATGAATCCTGAGTCACAAGGATCCTGTAAAATTCCTGAGGTTTCCAATCTAGACAGGCATTACCAGTTTGTTGCTCAGCCTTTCGACCTGGCTATCGTTCCCAGAGTATTGACCAAGGTATTGGTGCCTTACTGATGGTGGATCATACTGAGGGCTTTTCTGTGGCTCCTTATCTTGACGATATTCTAGTGCTGGCTCGGTCCTTTCACAATGTGGCTGAGCACACGGATGCCATACTTTCTCTTGTTAAGTGTAGTCAGTCCACGGGTCATCCATTACTTATGGAATATATCTCTTCCTAACAGGAAGCTGCAAGAGGATCACCCAAGCAGAGCTGCTATATAGCTCCTCCCCTCACATGTCATATTCAGTCATTCTCTTGCAGCCTAACTAAAGATAGGTCGCTGTGAGAGGTCTGTGGTGTTTTTTAACTTAGTTTATTTCTTCAATCAAAAGTTTGTTATTTTAAATGGCACCGGAGTGTGCTGTTTGTTCTCAGGCAGCATTAGAAGAAGAATCTGCCTGCGTTTTCTATGATTTTAGCAGACGTAACTAAGATCTACTGGCTGTTCTCATCTGAGGAGTGAGGTAACTTCAGAAAAGGGGAATAGCATGCAGGGCCCCCCTGCAAACGAGGTATGTGCAGTAAATTATTTTTCTGAGGAATGGAATTGACTGAGAAAATACTGCTGATACCAATGTAACGTAAGTTCAGCCTTAAATGCAGTGATAGCGACTGGTATTAGGCTGATGAGTGTGTGTACACTGAATGTATTTTTCTAAGGAATGGAATTGACTCTGAAAATACTGTTAATACTGAAATAATGTATGAGCCTTAACTGCAGTAAAAGCGACTGGTAGCAGGCTTATTAATAACACTTCATAACTTTTCAAATGTATGTTCAAAACGTTTTACTGGCATGTTAATCGTTTTTTGTGAGGTACTTGGTGATAAAACTTATTGGGGCATGATTTTTACCACATGGCCATCTTTGTTTTCTGCATAGAAACAGTTATCTGAGCTTCCCCACTGTTGTAATATGAGTGGGAGGGGCCTATTTTAGCGCTTTTTTGCGCAGTAAAAATTCAGTCACAATCTGTCTACTTCATCCTCCATGATCCAGATCGTCTCTAGAGAGCTCAGGGGTCTTCAAAATTCATTTTGAGGGAGGTAATCAGTCACAGCAGACCTGTGACAGTGTGTTTTGACTGTGATAAAAACGTTAATTATTAAATTGTTATCCGTTTTTGGGTATTAAGGGGTTAATCATCCATTTGCTGGTGGGCGCAATCCTTTGCTAACTTAATACATTTACTGTGAAAAATTGGTTGCTATAACTATTTTGGTTCATTGTTATTTCAACTGTGACAGCTTTTTGTGCTTCTTAAAGGCACAGTAGCGTTTTTTATATTGCTTGTAAATCTATTTAGAAAAGTATTTCCAAGCTTGCTAGTCTCATTGCTAGTCTGTTTAAACATGTCTGACACAGATGAATCTCTTTGTTCACTATGTTTAAAGGCCAATGTGGAGCCAATAGAAATAAAATCTAAATTGCTTAATATTCCTTTCAAAGGGCAGACCTTATTCGGGCCCGGCTTGAAAGAAATTATAGCTGACATTACGGGAGGTAAGGGCCATGCTCTACCTCAGGACAGGGCCAAATCAAAGGCCAAACAGTCTAATTTTCGTGCCTTTCGTAACTTCAAGGCAGGAGCAGCATCAACTTCCTCCGCTCCAAAACAGGAAGGAGCTGTTGCTCGTTACAGGCAGGGCTGGAAAGTTAACCAGTCCTGGAACAAGGGCAAGCAGGCCAAGAAACCTGCTGCTGCCCCTAAGACAGCATGAAGAGAGGGCCCCCTATCCGGAAACGGATCTAGTGGGGGGCAGACTTTCTCTCTTCGCCCAGGCTTGGGCAAGAGATGTCCAGGATCCCTGGGCGTTGGAGATCATATCTCAGGGATATCTCCTGGACTTCAAAACTTCTCCTCCACGAGGGAGATTTCATCTTTCAAGGTTATCAGCAAAACAAATAAAGAAAGAGGCGTGTCTACGCTGTGTACAAGACCTCTTACTAATGGGGGTGATCCACCCAGTTCCGCGGACGGAACACGGGCAAGGATTCTATTCAAATCTATTTGTGGTTCCCAAGAAAGAGGGAACCTTCAGACCAATCTTGGACTTAAAAATCCTAAACAAATTCCTAAGAGTTCCATCATTCAAAATGGAAACTATTCGAACCATCCTTCCCATGATCCAAGAGGGTCAGTACATGACCACAGTGGACTTAAAGGATGCCTACCTTCACATACCGATTCACAAGGATCATTATCGGTACCTAAGATTTGCTTTCCTAGACAGGCATTACCAGTTTGTAGCTCTTCCCTTCGGATTAGCTACGGCTCCAAGAATCTTTACAAAAGTTCTGGGCTCACTTCTGGCGGTACTAAGACCGCGAGGCATAGCGGTGACTCCGTACCTAGACGACATTCTGATACAAGCGTCAAGTTTTCAAACTGCCAAGTCTCATACAGAGATAGTTCTGGCATTTCTGAGGTCGCATGGGTGGAAGGTGAACGTGGAAAAGAGTTCTCTATTACCACTTACAAGGGTTCCCTTTCTAGGGACTCTTATAGATTCTGTAGAGATGAAAATTTACCTGACAGAGGCCAGGTTATCAAAACTTCTAAATGCTTGCCGTGTCCTTCATTCCATTCCACACCCGTCAGTAGCTCAGTGCATGGAAGTAATCGGCTTAATGGTAGCGGCAATGGACATAGTACCATTTGCGCGCCTGCATCTCAGACCGCTGCAATTGTGCATGCTAAGTCAGTGGAACGGGGATTACTCAGATTTGTCCCCCCTACTAAATCTGGATCAAGAGACCAGAGATTCTCTTCTATGGTGGCTTTCTCGGCCACATCTGTCCAAGGGGATGACCTTTCGCAGGCCAGATTGGACGATTGTAACAACAGACGCCAGCCTTCTAGGCTGGGGCGCAGTCTGGAACTCCCTGAAGGCTCAGGGATTATGGACTCAGGAGGAGAAACTCCTCCCAATAAATATTCTGGAATTAAGAGCAATATTCAATGCTCTTCTAGCTTGACCTCAGTTAGCAACTCTGAGGTTCATCAGATTTCAGTCGAGGGGGAACCAGAAGTTCCCTAGCGATGTTGGAAGTCTCAAAGATAATTCGCTGGGCAGAGTCTCACTCTTGCCACCTGTCAGCGATTTACATCCCAGGCGTGGAGAACTGGGAGGCGGATTTTCTAAGTCGCCAGACTTTTCATCCGGGGGAGTGGGAACTTCATCCGGAGGTCTTTGCTCAACTGATTCATCGTTGGGGCAAACCAGATCTGGATCTCATGGCGTCTCGCCAGAACGCCAAGCTTCCTTGTTACGGATCCAGGTCCAGGGACCCGGGAGCGGTGCTGATAGATGCTCTGACAGCCCCTTGGGTCTTCAACATGGCTTATGTGTTTCCACCATTTCCGATGCTTCCTCGTTTGATTGCCAAGATCAAACAGGAGAGAGCTTCGGTGATTCTGATAGCGCCTGCGTGGCCACGCAGGACCTGGTATGCAGACCTAGTGGACATGTAGTCCTGTCCACCGTGGTCTCTGCCTCTGAGACAGGACCTTCTAATTCAGGGTCCTTTCAACCATCCAAATCTAATTTCTCTGAGGCTGACTGCATGGAGATTGAACGCTTGATTCTATCAAAGCGTGGCTTCTCGGAGTCGGTTATTGACACCTTAATACAGGCTAGGAAGCCTGTTACCAGAAAAATTTACCATAAGATATGGCGTAAATATTTATATTGGTGCGAATCCAAGTGTTACTCATGGAGTAAGGTTAGGATTCCTAGTATATTGTCCTTTCTACAAGAGGGTTTAAAAAAGGGCTTATCTGCTAGTTCGTTAAAGGGACAGATTTCTGCTCTGTCTATTCTTCTACACAAACGTCTGGCTGAAGTTCCAGACGTTCAGGCTTTTTGTCAGGCTTTAGCTAGGATTAAGCCTGTGTTTAAGACTGTTGCTCCGCCGTGGAGCTTAAACTTAGTTCTTAACGTTCTTCAAGGCGTTCCATTTGAACCCCTTCATTCCATTGATATCAAGCTGTTATCCTGGAAGGTTCTGTTTTTGATGGCTATTTCCTCGGCTCGAAGAGTCTCTGAGTTATCTGCCTTACATTGCGATTCTCCTTATCTGATTTTTCATTCAGACAAGGTAGTTCTGCGTACTAAACCTGGATTTTTACCTAAGGTAGTTACTAACAGGAATATCAATCAAGAGATTGTTGTTCCATCACTGTGTCCTAACCCTTCTTCAAGGAAGGAACGACTTTTGCATAATCTGGACGTAGTCCGTGCCCTGAAGTTCTATTTGCAGGCAACTAAAGATTTTCGTCAAACTTCTTCCCTGTTTGTCGTTTACTCTGGACAGAGAAGAGGTCAAAAGGCTTCGGCTACCTCTCTCTCTTTTTGGCTTCGTAGCATAATACGTTTAGCCTATGAGACTGCTGGACAGCAGCCTCCTGAAAGGATTACAGCGCATTCTACTAGAGCTGTGGCTTCCACCTGGGCCTTTAAAAATGAGGCCTCTGTTGAACAGATTTGCAAGGCTGCAACTTGGTCTTCACTTCACACTTTTTCAAAATTTTACAAATTTGACACTTTTGCTTCTTCGGAGGCTATTTTTGGGAGAAAGGTACTTCAGGCAGTGGTTCCTTCTGTTTAATGTTCCTGCCTTGTCCCTCCCTTCATCCGTGTACTTTAGCTTTGGTATTGGTATTCCATAAGTAATGGATGACCCGTGGACTGACTACACTTAACAAGAGAAAACATAATTTATGCTTACCTGATAAATTTATTTCTCTTGTAGTGTAGTCAGTCCACGGCCCGCCCTGTCTTTAAGGCAGATCTAAATTTTAATTAAACTCCAGTCACCACTGCACCCTATGGTTTCTCCTTTCTCGTCTGGTTTTGGTCGAATGACTGAATATGACATGTGAGGGGAGGAGCTATATAGCAGCTCTGCTTGGGTGATCCTCTTGCAGCTTCCTGTTAGGAAGAGATATATTCCATAAGTAATGGATGACCCGTGGACTGACTACACTACAATAGAAATAAATTTATCAGGTAAGCATAAATTATGTTTTTTCTTCACAGACAGCTGGTTCATATTTGTGCCTAAGAGTTCTCTGGTTCCAACAACTCATGCCACCTTCCTGTGGTCTATAATAGTCTCTGTGTCAATGGTGCTGTCTCTGATGAAAGAAATGAAGATTTCAATCAAATTGCATTAGGTTGTAGCAAACTCCCTCACCAACTGTGGAAGTGTATGGAGGTAGTGGTGTTGATGGTTGCTGCTTCAAATATGCTCCCTTTCTCTAGATTTAATCTTGAACCTCTGCAACTGGGGTTCATGGTGTGTCCATGTAAACCTCTTGGTAAGAGTTTTGGTAGCTGTTAGCTGCTAGTTGTCGCAGGGAACTTCTCTGTCCTCTTTCCAGCAATCTGTGCTAACACCCCCATCAGGCAACCAGTGTTAAGCTTACACTGCTTTCCTTTCTATCTCAGGTCCCTGTGAGAAGTCTGGATGAAGCTGTCAGACCTGGAAGTGCTGTGTTTGCTCCACAGCAGAGACCCTGGAGGGTCAGTCTTTTTGTATTTTTCTTTCCCTTATAGGGGACCTGTACAAGGGACTCTGTGGTTGGTGTCCTAATGGCGCTTAAATTCAGTTCTAGGGAGTCTGAGAGAAAGTATATATCCTATGATCAGGATATTTTATGACCTATGAGCAGTAAGAAGTTTTTCTTCTTAAATGGAAAGAGTCCACAGCTGCATTCATTAGTTTTGGGAAATAAGAACCTGGCCACCAGGAGGAGGCAAAGATAACCCAGCTAAAGGCTTAAATACTACTCCCACTCCCCTCATCCCCCAGCCATTCTTTGCCTTTCGTCCCAGGAGGTTGGCAGAGAATTGTCAGAATTTTTAATTTTTGTTTTTTGTCTCTTATGTAGGGTAGTACTCTTTGGCATGGGACAGGAGTTTTAAGTAGTCCTATCAGTCTCTCAGTGAGGGCTTGGATGAAAGTTAGAGTCCGGAGATGCAGGGAGAGTCTTTCTGCAAAACCATCCCGACTCAGATTAACAGCTCCGCAAGCAATCAGCGTTGTCGGACTTCACTCCGCTGCCTGCTTTTTTCTCTCAAGTCCATGGCGGAGGCAATGCTATCCGTCACACTTGAAAGGCCGTGTTCCTGTTCCACCCTTTTCTTATTCTAATCATTGGTGATTACTTTTGATAGCCCCTTAACGGAGCTGTCTTTCCATTGGCCCTCGGAGCTTGTCCCTCTCATTGGTTCATTTGGATTTGCATGTGTTCTAGTAGTCAATCCATTTGGCTGTCATACCATTTTTAATCCCCTAGGGGCAGCAGACAACCACAAATGCAGTCTCACCATCAACATTGCTAACAGTCCAAATATCTCATCTCAGATTGTTAATTAAATATACTTTCTTGTATTAAATCTTGTATTAAATATATTTCTTGTATTAATAAACTTCTCTGGTCAGCATATATATCACATTTACTACAATTGAAAATGTACAATTTGAGACCAAACACTAGTATAGAATTAGGCTTGAGGCTAAATATTAAATGGAGAGTAAGATGTTGATCTGGATGTGTTAAAAAATATTTATTACAAAGGAGATAGCATATATATATAAATGACAGTATCTTCACAATCATAAAAATACATAAAAATACAAAAAAATATAAAATACAAATACAAATCTCTTTCACTGACTGACTAAAGATCAGTATATCAGCATTCAAGCCCCAAAGAAAATTCAGCAATGCTGCTGGATCAGGTATTAAATCAATCAGTTAAAAACAATAGCAATTTGACCGTTTAAAAAATCAGCTGGTAGAATATCCCACAAAAAAGAAGATGAAAAAAATCCTAGAAGAAAACAAATAAACATTCTGTCTTGAAAAAGGCCTATTGACATTGGTGAGCATAATTTCAATAGGAGTAGAACTTTCTTATACATCTACACTATGGTTTGTTTATTTGTTTTCTTCTAGGATTTTTTTCATCTTCTTTTTTGTGGGATATTCTACCAGCTGATTTTTTAAACGGTCAAATTTGTAACTGTGACTTGCTGCTTATATTTTTAACATTTTTAATTTTTGGTTTTATTTTTATTCGTGATTTTTTATTACCTGTGTTTCATCAAAGAGCCGGATCGATATAGGACCCTGCTGGAAGACCCCCCCTTCACAGATAAACTCCTTCACCTCATTTTTCTCACGTATTTTTATATTTTTATTTTTATTTTTTTGTTGTGCACAGCAATTAATTTTTACACCACTGGTCCATTTGGACAAACATTTCATTGCACTGTTATAAGGATTTTTGTAATTGTTTTTGTTGTACTACACTTCACTGCAATTGTTTGTTGTATTACACTTCACCGCATTGGATTTCACACACATTCTTTGGGTGAAACATCCCTTAGGAGATCCTTGGTTTATACCACACTGATGACTATATTGATGCCTGATGTTTGATTACACGGTTATAAAATGTTTAAACATTGTTTATGCTATTGTTTTTAACTGATTGATTTAATACCTGATCCAGCAGCATTGCTGAATTTTCTTTGGGGCTTGAATGCTGATATACTGATCTTTAGTCAGTCAGTGAAAGAGATTTGTATTTGTATTTTATATTTTTTTGTATTTTTATGATTGTGAAGATACTGTCATTTATATATATGCTATCTCCTTTGTAATAAATCTTTTTAACACATCCAGATCAACATCTTACTCTCCATTTAATATTTAGCCTCAAGCCTAATCTTTAGGCGCTGTATACATTCCCATTGTTATATGTTCCCTGTTTAGACCAGCTAGGAGGTCTTTTGTATACTAGCTTGAGGCCACACCTTGGCACTTGACCTAAATACACATTGACTACTATAGAATTAATTCTATGTTAAAAATAGAAAACATTTATACAGACTTCCTATACATTCTACTTAGAATATCCTGAGAGATGTATCTAAAGTTACATAAATATCTAGTGCAGAACCATATGATATGACCTAGGTCACCCCATGCAGGCAATCCTGCACCAGCATCCATTAGCCCCATTGTATCCCTTAGATGTCTGGAAGACAGAAAAACAAAAAAATCTTATATATTTCAAAATGGGCTTATTACAATTGTTATTTAATCTATTACAAATCTGAATTGCATTTCCCAGATCCATATATAGATATTTATACTTTTTTATACAGTATTGAAAGTTATACTAGTTTGTATTTTAAAATGAATTTCAGTTACAATATAATATGTGTTTGTGCTTGGCTCAGTACAGCTGTGTATCTAAATACAGCAGGGGTAATCAGCTCTTGCAATTTCTTCTACAAGATACGACGAGTCCACGGATTTCATCCTTGTGGGATATTATCCTCCTGCTAACAGGAAGTGGCAATGAGCACCACAGCAGAGCTGTATATATAGCTCTTCCCCTCCACCCCCAGTCATTCTGTTTGCCTGTGTTATACTAGGAAGAGGTAAAGTGAGGTGTTAGTGTTAGTTTCTTCAATCAAGAAGTTTTTTTATTTTAAATGGTACCGGTGAGTACTGTTTTCCTCAGGAGGATTTGGAAGAAGAATTCTGCCCTGAGGTTGATGATCTTAGCAGCTGTAACTAAGATCAATGTTGGTTGCCACAGATCTAAAGGTAATACAGGAGACATCTTCAGTGTGGAGACCGATTCATGCTGCAAGCAGCATTGAGGTATGTGCAACCTTTTTATTCTGCAGAGACTTGATATGTCAGAAAATGGCTGAAAATGTATTCCCTGCTGGGGAAGGGGTAAGCAGTGGACCTATCTTAAGGGTGTTACTGAAACCTATTTATTTATTTTATGATGTTGACATTTTTTATGGGCAGGCTTATAATGATAGAGGGCTGTTTGCTGTAAGATCATTATTAAGACACTGGGAGTTGTTTATTGCGGTTAGTGTATACACATTATGACTGTAGCTTGTGCTTGAGGGGTAATCGTTTCCACATGGCTAGTGTTGTAACCGTTACTCCATGCGGTGGTTTGGGCCTATGCGGTCATCGGTCCTGATGGGCGGGGCATATTTTCGCACGCTCAGATGCGCTCTGTATTCTGGCTAGGAGGCAGCAGACTTTAGCTCCTGTGGGGCTTAAACAGAGTTCTTTCCTCTCCGGATTGTTGTCGAGTCTTCTCGAAGTACCCTGGGGGCAGGTAGGCAGAGGGTATTTTTGTGCTGACTTATTATATATGGCTATAAATACTGTTTAGCAGTTAATCCTTCCCTTAATATTTAGGGTGCAATAATTTTAGGAAGCCTTATTTAGGATTGTGTTAATTTTGAAGACAAATTAACGTTTTTACACACTTTTGAAAAAATTGTTCACTTTTTATTTTTTAAAGGCACAGTACACGTTTTTTGATAATTGTTTAAAGCATTTATTAAAGTGTTTAAACGACTTTTGTTGGTTTTTATTGGTCTGTTCAACATGTCTGACATTGAGGAATCTCATTGTTCTATGTGTTTAGATGCCATTGTGGAACCCCCTCTTACATTGTGTACCTCTTGTACTGAAAGGGCCTTACATTGTAAAGAACATATGCTAAAAAAAGATAGTGTGTCTAAGGATGATTCTCAGTTTGAAGAAAATCAGGATATGCCATCCAATTCTCCCCAAGTGTCACAACCTTTAACGCCCACACAAGTGACGCCCAGTTCCTCTAGTGTGTCTAATTCCTTTACTTTGCAGGAGATGGCTGCAGTTATGTCAACTACCCTTACAGAGGTATTATCTAAACTACCAGTGTTACAGGGTAAACGCAGTAGGTCAGGTATTAATGTGAATACTGAATCCTCTGATGCTTTATTAGCTATTTCTGATGTACCCTCGCAATGCTCTGAGATGGGGGTCAGGGAATTGCTGTCTGAGGGAGAGATTTCAGACTCAGGGAATGTGTTACCTCAGACAGATTCGGACATTATGTCCTTTAAATTTAAGCTTGAACACCTCCGCTTGTTACTTCGGGAGATTTTAGCGACTCTGGTTGATTGCGACCCTATTGTGATACCACCAGAGAAGTTGGCAATTTTGTAAGGTGGACTACTTCCACTTATGTTTTTCTGGTTCCTAAAAGAATTTCGGAAATTGTAAAAAAGGAATGTGATAGACCAGGTATACCGTTCTCTCCTCCTAATTTTAAGAAAATGTTTCCCATATCAGACACCATTCGGGACTCTTGGCAAACGGTCCCTAAGGTGGAGGGAGCTATATCTACCCTGGCTAAGCGTACGACTATACCTATTGAGGACAGTTGTGCTTTCAAAGATCCTATGGATAAAAAATTAATAAAAAGAGGGTCTTTTAAAGAAATTATTTGTAAATCAGGGGTTTCTTTTACAACCTACGGCTTGCATTGGTCCAGTAACTACTGCAGCAGCCTTTTGGTTTGAGGCTCTGGAAGAGTCTCTTAAGGTTAAGACTCCATTAGATGATATTTTGGATAGAATTAAAGCTCTTAAGCTAGCTAATTCTTTCATTACTGATGGCGCTTTTCAAAAAGCTAAATTAGGGGCGAAAAATGAAGGATTTGCTATTTTAGAGCGTTGTGGCTTAAATCTTGGTCTGCTGATGTGTCATCAAAAACTAAGCTTTTAGCTATTCCCTTTAAAGGTAAGACCCTTTTTGGGCCTGAATTAAAGGAAATAATTTCTGACATTACAGGAGGTAAAGGCCATGCTCTACCTCAGGATAAGTCTGTTAAGATGAGGGGAAAACAAAATAATTTTCATTCCTTTAGGAATTTTAAAGGAGGACCCCCTGCTTCCTCTTCCTCCACAAAGCAGGAAGGGTATTTTTCCCAATCTAAGTCACTCTGGAGACCCAACCAGAATTGGAATAAAGGTAAACAATCCAAAAAGCCCGCTGCTGCTACTAAGACAGCATGAAGGGGCGGCCCCCGATCCGGGACCGGATCTAGTAGGGGGCAGACTCTCTTTTTTTGCCCAGGCTTGGGCAAGAGATGTTCAGGACCCCTGGGCACTAGAAATAGTGACCCACGGTTATCAATTGGAATTCAAGGACTTTCTCCCAAGGGGGAGATTTCATCTTTCAAGATTATCTGCAGACCAGATAAAAAGAGAGGCGTTCTTACGCTGTGTAAAAGACCTTTTTACCATGGGAGTAATTTGTCCCGCTCCAAAATCGGAACAGGGACAGGGGTTTTACTCAAATCTATCCGTGGTTCCCAAAAAAGAGGGAACTTTCAGACCCGTCTTAGACCTCAAGTGTCTAAACAAGTTTCTCAGAGTCCCATCATTCAAGATGGAGACTATACAAACAATTTTACCAATGATCCAGGAGGGTCAATATATGACTACCGTGGACTTGAAGGATGCTTACCTTCATATTCCTATCCACAAGGATCATCATCAGTTTCTAAGGTTTGCCTTCCTGGACAAACATTATCAGTTTGTGGCTCTTCCCTTCGGGTTTGCCACAGCAGCCAGAATCTTCACAAAGGTTCTAGGGTCTCTTTTGGCGGTTCTCAGACCGCGAGGCATAGCAGTTGTGCCTTATCTGGACGATATTCTAATCCAGGCGTCAACATATCAACTGACAAAGTCTCACACGGACACATTGTTGTCTTTCCTGAGAACTCACGGTTGGAAGGTGAACATAGAGAAAAGTTCACTTGTTCCACAGACAAGGGTTCCTTTCCTGGGAACTCTGATAGACTCGGTAGCCATGAAAATATTCCTGACGGAGGTCAGAAAATCAAAGATTCTAAATACTTACCGAGCACTTCAGTCCGTTCCTCGGCCATCAGTGGCTCAGTGTCTGGAGGTAATTGGATTAATGGTAGCGGTAATGGACATCTTTCTGTTTGCTCTTTTTCATCTCAGACCACTGCAGCTGTGCATGCTTGGGCAGTGGAATGGGGACTATGCAAATTTATCTCCTCAGATAAATCTGGATCAAGAGACCAGAGACTCTCTTCTTTGGTGGTTGTCGCCGGATCATCTGTCCCAAGGGACTTGTTTCCGCAGACCCTCGTGGGTGATAGTGACAACGGACGCCAGCCTACTGGGCTGGGGGGCAGTCTGGAATTCCCTGAAGGCTCAGGGTGTTTGGACTCAGGTGGAGTCTCTACTTCCGATCAATATTCTGGTACTGAGAGCAATATTCAATGCGCTTCAGGCGTGGCCTCAGTTGGCTTTTGCCAAATTCATCAGATTCCAGTTGGACAACATCACGACTGTGGCATATATCACAATCATCAAGGGGGAAAAAGAAGTTCCTTAGCGATGATAGAAGTATCCAAGATTATCCGATGGGCGGAGGCCCACTCTTGTAATCTGTCAGCAATCTACATTCCAGGAGTAGAGAACTGGGAAGCGGATTTTCTAAGTCGACAGACTTTTCATCCGGGGGAGTGGGAACTCCACCCGGAGGTGTTTGCCTCACTGATTCTCCGATGGGGCAGACCGGAATTGGATCTGATGGCATCTCGACAGAATGCCAAGCTTCCAAGATGCGGATCCAGGTCGAGGGATCCTCAGGCCGATCTGATAGATGCCTTGGCAGTGCCTTGGTCGTTCAGCCTAGCTTATGTGTTTCCACCGTTTCCTCTCCTTCCACGCGTGATTGCTCAAATCAAACAGGAGAGAGCTTCAGTAATCTTGATAGGCCTGCGTGGCCACGCAGGACTTTGTATGCGGATCTAGTGGACATGTCCTCTCTGCCACCGTGGAAACTTCCTTTGAGACAGGACCTTCTCATTCAAGGCCCTTTCCAACATCCAAATTTAATTTCTGCAGCTGACTGCGTGGAGATTGAACGCTTGATTTTATCAAAGCGAGAATTCTCTGATTTCGGTCATCAATACTTTGATACAGGCTAGAAAGCCTGTCACTAGAAAAATCTATCATAAGATATGGCGTAAATATCTTTATTGGTGTGAATCCAAGGGTTACTCATGGAGTAAAGTTAGGATTCCTAGGATTCTGTCTTTTCTCCAAGAAGGATTGGAGAAAGGGTTATCAGCAAGTTCCTTAAAGGGACAAAATTCTGCTTTGTCAATTTTGTTTCACAAGCGTTTGACAGTTGTGCCAGATGTTCAGTCTTTTTGTCAGGCTCTCTCTAGAATCAAGCCTGTATTTAGACCAATTACTCCTCCCTGGAGTTTAAATTTAGTTTTTCAAGTTCTTCAAGGGGTTCCGTTTGAACCTATGCATTCCATAGATATTAAATTATTATCTTGGAAAGTTCGGTTTTTGGTTGCTATTTCTTCTGCTCGAAGAGTTTCTGAGCTTTCAGCGTTACA
Organism: Bombina bombina; assembly: GCF_027579735.1. Taxonomy (NCBI): domain Eukaryota; kingdom Metazoa; phylum Chordata; class Amphibia; order Anura; family Bombinatoridae; genus Bombina; species Bombina bombina. Next base: position 1,071,664,724 of record NC_069504.1, read on the forward strand.
ATGTGATTCGCCTTATCTTATATTTCATTCTGATAAGGTGGTTTTACGTACTAAACCTGGTTTTCTTCCCAAGGTTGTTTCCAATAAGAATATTAATCAGGAAATTGTTGTTTTTTCCTTGTGTCCTAATCCTTCTTCTAAAAAGGAGCGTCTGTTACATAATCTGGACGTGGTCCGTGCCTTAAAGTTTTACTTGCAGGCAACTAAGGATTTCCGTCAATCATCTTCATTATTCATTGTTTATTCTGGAAAGCATAGGGGTCAGAAAGCTACGGCTACCTCTCTTTCTTTTTGGCTGAGGAGTATCATCCGCCTGGCATATGAAACTGCTGGACAGCAGCCTCCTGAAAGAATTACGGCTCATTCTACTAGGGCTGTGGCTTCCACATGGGCCTTTAAAAACGATGCATCTGTTGAACAGATTTGTAAGGCTGCGACTTGGTCGACCCTTCATAGTTTTTCCAAATTTTACAAATTTTATACTTTTGCTTCTTCTGAGGCTGTTTTTGGGAGAAAAGTTCTTCAAGCAGTGGTGTCTTCCGTTTAGGTCTCTGTCTTGTACCTCCCTTTCATCCGTGTCCTGTTGCTTTGGTATTGTATCCCACAAGTAAGGAAGAAATCTGTGGACTCGTCGTATGTTGTAGAAGAAAAGGAAATTTATGCTTACCTGATAAATTGATTTTTTCTACGATACGACGAGTCCACGGCCCTCCCTGTCAATTTTAGACAGATTATATTTTTTATTATTTACAACTTCAGTCACCTCTGCACCTTTTAGCTTTTCCTTTCTCTTCCTATAACCTTCGGTCGAATGACTGGAGGTGGAGGGGAGGAGCTATATATACAGCTCTGCTGTGGTGCTCTTTGCCACTTCCTGTTAGCAGGAGGATAATATCCCACAAGTAAGGATGAAATCCGTGGACTCGTCGTAGAAGAAATCAATTTATCAGGTAAGCATAAATTTCCTTTTTCCCATTTGAGACGTATGTCTGAACTTTGTGTATTCAAACACAGCAGGGGTAATCAATTTTTTAATATGCTTAAGCCTCAAAGAGATTTTTCCCAGACCTAGCGACTGTTCTTTACAGGGGTCTGATAAGTTTATTACCCATCTTGGGCAGGAAATCAACTTTAAACAGAGCCATATAGTGGACAACTTGTTGAAATAGATTGCCTTTTTCTAATTGAACCAAATGTTTAATCCTTTGTACTCATTTGGATGTATTGTAATCAGGAAAAAGGGGGGGGTTGGGCTATAGTGAATAAAACTGATGCAAGAAGTTTAATATATAATGAACCCTGTGGTCTTATCATGTATAAATAATATATATATATATCCATAGATATTATTTAATAACACTCACAGATATCCTGACAGGGTCTAACTAATATCATAAGGGTCTCAGTGAGTCTCTTGTAGTATCTTGGAATCGACGGTTAATATCTCCTGAGGGGGGTTATTGAACAGGGGGGTTTATTATCATGTTGATGTGATTCAACCTGCTTATGTGTGTTGATTATTGGCTCGTGGTTTGGAACAGTGAGGCCTTTGGAAGTGACGCAGCCTTTTGGTTGGGCACGCTTTTTTGGACTGTACGGCTCACCTTGTGTTCAGGCGTAGTTACGTTCTGTTTTCCATTTCCGCATTCCCTGACCGTGTGGCGAAGGAAATTTTCTAGTCCGCAGGGGTCTGGTTATAGGAAGAGGTGAGTGTCCCAGCCATTGTGGGTGTCAGGTGCTGTTTTTGTTTTTACTACTTTAGTCAATATTTAAAGAGACTGTGCTAATTTCAGATTCAGTTACAGAGGATTCTGATACTGAGACTATTTTGATTTCAGATTCTGTGTCCTGTGATGAATCCGGATTGGCCTCGTTGACACATGTCAACCAGTTTTGTTCTGTATGCCATTTCAGAACGCTTGGTTCCTCGGCTCGGGGATCAAGGGACTGCTGAGCCATCCGCCTCTGGGGGTCCTTTCCTCTGAGAGGTGAGTTTCCTACCAATTCATACTTCTACACATGCCCAGTCTCTGATTCCTTCATGCAGGGTGGCGTGTTCCCCTCGGAGGTTGCAGCACGTTTTCGCTTCCACATAATGTTGGCAATTGTTCGTCTGCAGAGTCCAGACGTTTATTTGAGACTGTGCTCATGCCCTATTGTCCTGGACCTTCCGCCTTGGGGAGGGCCTCTACAGTTCCCTGCGGGTGTAACTGTCCCTGAGTGTTGTGTTCGTTACAGGATTGCACTCCTTCGCGTATTGCTCAGACATGTTTTTGAGCTATTGAATGACCCTATCGTTACCAGATACAGGGATTTCTCTTGTAAGGTGTATCCAGTCCACGGATTCATCCTTTACTTGTGGGATATTCTCCTTCCCTACAGGAAGTGGCAAAGAGAGCACACAGCAGAGCTGTCCATATAGCTCCCCCTCTAGCTCCACCCCCCAGTCATTCTCTTTGCCGGCTCTAAGCACTAGGGTCTCTCTCGGGAGGGTAAAGTGAATGTGGTGTTAGAATTGTAGTTTTCATTATCTTCAATCAAAAGTTTGTTATTTTAAATGGTACCGGTTTGTACTATTTACTCTCTAGCAGAAAAGTGATGAAGATTTCTGCTGAGAGGAAAATGATTTTAGCATGTTGTAACTAAAACCCACTGCTGTTCCCACACAGGACTGAGGAGTACCAGAAAACTTCAGTTGGGGGGAACAGTTTGCAGGGGAACTGCAATAAGGTATGTTCAGTCATTTATTTCTAGACAAGACCGAGATAATGCTAGAAGAGACTGACAATATCCCCATGAGGGGAGGGTAAGCTATGTTCAGAGACTTAGTAAGGAATTGAATGCTTACATAACAGGGCTAATTATGCTGGTTGACACTAATTCAGGGCAATCGATTGTTTTCTTAGGAAAAAAGACACTTTGAAAGTCCTTTTGGGTTCTTTCTGGGGTTATTACCCACATGGCTATTTTTTATTCACTTTGAAGTGATTTCTTAGGCCTCACAGCTTCGGAGTAGAGTGGGAGGGGCCTAATTTCGCGCCTCAGATGCGCAGTTAGAATTACATAGAAGTTTATGCTGCTTCACATGGAGGGTCCTGCTGCTGTTTGAGGGCCTAAAGGAAGCTATATTCCCCCAAATCTGGTCCCTAAGGGCAGGTAGGACCACAGCAGTGCTGTGGCAAGGTGCTGTAGTAATTTTAACCGGGTGTTTGCTTTAGGCTGCTCCAGTTTGGGCATTAAGGGGTTAATCGTTTTACTACTAGTGGTGCAATCTGCCATGGAGTCTAAATCTAGTTCTTTCAGTTCTTCAAGGGGTTCCGTTTGAACCCTTACATTCCATAGATATTAAGTTGTTATCTTGGAAAGTTTTGTTTTTGGTAGCTATCTCTTCTGCTCGAAGAGTCTCAGAATTATCTGCCTTGCAGTGTGATTCACCTTACCTGGTTTTCCACGCAGATAAGGTAGTTTTGCTTACCAAACCTGGTTTTCTTCCTAAAGTTGTTTCTAACAAGAATATTAACCAGGAAATAGTTGTTCCTTCTCTGTGTCCTAATCCTTCTTCGAAGAAGGAACGTCTGTTACACAATCTTGATGTAGTTCGTGCTTTAAAGTTCTATTTACAAGCAACTAAGGATTTCAGACAAACATCTTCCTTGTTTGTTATCTATTCTGGTAAGAGGAGAGGTCAGAAAGCGACTGCTACCTCTCTTTCCTTTTGGCTGAAAAGCATCATCCGTTTGGCCTATGAGACTGCTGGCCAGCAGCCTCCTGAAACTGTTACTGCTCATTCTACCAGAGCAGTGGCTTCCACATGGGCTTTTAAAAATGAGGCTTCTGTTGAACAGATTTGTAAGGCAGCGACTTGGTCTTCACTGCATACTTTTTCCAAATTTTACAAATTCGATACTTTTGCTTCTTCGGAGGCTATTTTTGGGAGAAAGGTTTTACAAGCAGTGTTGCCTTCCGTTTAAGGTACCTGTCTTGTTCCCTCCCTTCATCCGTGTCCTAAAGCTTTGGTATTGGTATCCCACAAGTAAAGGATGAATCCGTGGACTGGATACACCTTACAAGAGAAAATAGAATTTATGCTTACCTGATAAATTACTTTCTCTTGTGGTGTATCCAGTCCACGGCCCGCCCTGGCAATTGAGTCAGGTAAAAAGTTTTTTTTGTTTAAACTACAGTCACCACTGCACCCTATGGTTTCTCCTTTTTCTTGCTAACCTTTGGTCGAATGACTGGGGGGTGGAGCTAGAGGGGGAGCTATATGGACAGCTCTGCTGTGTGCTCTCTTTGCCACTTCCTGTAGGGAAGGAGAATATCCCACAAGTAAATGATGAATCCGTGGACTGGATACACCACAAGAGAAAGTAATTTATCAGGTAAGCATAAATTATGTTTTTCAGTCTGCTAACTCGAATGGTGCACCTCATTAGACATGTGGGAATGAAGTAATCTCCTGATTGTCATTTGTTTGAGATCTTTCCCAGTTTTGAAAGCTAGGGCTCTGTTTGGCTGGTCCTACGGGTAGGCCTGTGTCTTTTTGGGCGTTAACCTCTGGGTTGCCTTATATTTTATTTATATCCGATGGGATGTCTTTTTTTGTTTTCGTTTCCTTTGGGAAACTTCTGGGATTGATACTCTTTCTTAATTCTTCAGAAGTTGTTTTGGACATGTTAGTCCTATGTTAAAAATGTCTGTTTTCTGTTTTTTCCCCTATGAGGAAGAATTTATGCAGCTTGCCGGTTGGGACCCCAGGGCAGGCTGGTCCTGTGTGGTTTGTTCAGTCTTATGGCTGTTCAGACACGTGGCGCTGTTCTGCTCGGCTGGTTCGGTAGAAGTGCCGAGTGCTCAGGTTATTATTGTTTTTCATATTCAACTAAGCATTCGAGAGGACCTGTGGGTCCGTGAGGTGGGAAGGATTGTTTCAGTCCTTATAGCCTTCAGTCATAGATTGCCGGGCAGGGGAGTTTTCCGCTGCATCATGTGGTGGAGGGTTGAAGGGCTTAATACCACTTACCGTAATTGAGCGGTTTGGCCTTCATTTTTAGGCCTTTGGATTTGTCCTTTTGGGCTTGATCCAACAGCTTGTACAGGATAGCTGTCTAGCATGTGAAAGGTTTGCAGTTTGAAACAAATTGCAGCTCTTGACACCTTGTAGGTGTGCGCGTAAGCTGTTTATAGTGTATCTAGATGCAGCTTTTACTCTTTGACGTGTATTGTCTGTCTGAGTTATAAGAGACCTTTGGGTCTTTTTCCATTGTCTCTGGGTGAGTGGATCTCCTTTTAGGGATCTGCGTTTCCAGGTGATGGTTGTTCCCTGCGGGGACTTTGTTTAGCTCAGAGTTTTCCGAAGCTGGGTAGGCTTAGTGCCTTTCTCTTCCTTGTGTCCTTTGCTTGTGCGGAGGTGATTGGGAGACTAGTCCTGCTAGAAGGATTTTTTTGACCTCGAGGTATACTTTGGTTGTCCTGAGGCTCTGAGAAGTATCTTCATATGACTTCTAGCCTTTCTCCTTGGAGCGTTGGACTTTAGCTAGGGGTGGTTCTTTCCTTTGGTCGGGGCTTTTGAGTTCTTCTCGCTATACGGATTCTCTGGATATGCATCCATACCCTTGTGTCTGTCTTTTTGGCCAGTTGGGGGGTTTAGTTTTAGGGTAAGGTTGCCTGAATTATTAGGTGCCCGGACCTGTTTTTCTCCTTGAGACTTCCGGTTGCTGAAGCTTCGCTTGGCCTTTTTCCTGACCCAGTCTTGGGTGGTTTTGGAATCTTGGATCTCAGGGCTGGTCGGGGTGTTCCACGGTAGTGGGAACTTGGGCTATGTCCTTGCTCCATCTACCTAACCTGGTCATGGTTGGCCAGGTTTTCTGAGTATTGTTTGCTCTTTGCCATAGAGTAGCCCATGTCATCTGGTGGTTAGCCATGTGGCTTGAGCCTCAAGGCTGGTTGGTTCATTCCCAGCTGCTGGCGTTGGATGTCCAATTTCTGGTGCGCCTTAGGGTTGCATTCCCCTGGTCAGCTTGCCAGTGTTCCCGTGGATTCCCTGTTCTGCAGGTGAATGGGTTGGCTGTGCCTCTGCTTGGCAAGCTACTTGTAGGGGGTCCTTTTCTAGGACATCTGTGTTGGGAATTTCTCTTCCCATTAGCTGATGACTTCAGGCCTGGAGGACAGTTGTTGCCCTTCCGGCATCATCCCTTTTCTTTAAGGGATATTCTCCTCACTATGGGGATAGAGTCCTTGCTTGGGACTTCTCCTGGATGGGAGGCGAAAAGGTGGGATTGGTTCCCCCTGGTGTTCTGCTTTCTCCAAGCAGACTTGTTGGGCCTTTATTTGATAGATCCTTAGATCTATGGCCTTGTTGTCTGTTTTCAGAGTCGGCTTGTACTTGGACTCTGTGGTGATGGCTGTGCTATCCTTACGCTCGTTCCTGTACCTGTTTCGGGATTCTTTTGTTCCTCTGTCTTGGATCCCTGAGGCTGGGTTGGTCCAGCTGGGTGTGGGTCTGCAGGTCAGGATGGCCGAGCGGTCTAAGAAACTGCGTTCGGGTCGCAGTCTCTTATGGATGTGTGAGCTTTGTTGAGTCTATCCTGTTAGCTTAGTCTGCTAGGGTATAGATTTTCCTTTCAACTTGCTCCATTGATTAGAAGACGGTTTACTTTTCCTTCGGGTTCTGAGGGTATACTCTCCTTCTCGGGGGGCCTCGATTGAGGTTTTGTGTTCCCCTTTTTAGGGACCTGTGGGTAGGTCCGGCGACTTAGGTTGCCTGGAGCGTGCCCTCTGTCTGGGGGTTGCTTTTGCTGTCTTTTTCTTGCTTGACTGCTTCTTCCTCGCAAGTACCCTCTGTATCGTCCTGTTTTGGACTCTGTATTCTCAAACTTGTTTTTTTTTTACCTTGGTGTATTACACACTTTTTCATGGTTTTGAATACTTGTCATACTTATGGTCAGACACTGGGAGGACTTTGCATGCCTTGTTAGTCAGATTGTAAGCCTCAGGCATCATCCCCTCTCTACTCGTTTGTTGTTTTATGTCCATGTACTGGGGGTATGACTTAACAAATATGTAACTTTTTACTCCTGTTCTTAAATAATTACAAGATGGGAATGGGGGCTGAGGTTCACAAAGCTTATTTATTGTTTATTACATAATAATAATTAAGTAATAGTCAACACTTTGCTTTGTTTTCAGGACATTTATTCCTTTTCAAGAATCTCCTGTTTTTTACCCTGATGTTTGCCGCCATCTTGTAGCAGTTTAATATAAATGCTTATGATTAATTTCATGCTTGTATCTGTTATGTATATGGGTGCAATATTTCTATCTCTCTCATAGTGAGGAGATTTTCAGCTATAACTGCTGCAGCATCTATTTGTATTAAGTGAAATACATATTTATCTTAGTGATTCTTAGAACACTAATATGATTAATTTCATTCTTATATGTTTAATGTATAGGGATGCAATATTCAATCTGTCATAGGAGATTTACAGTTCTGTCTGTTGCAGCATCTATTTGGATGATGTAAAATACATTTATTTTAGTGATTCTTAGTACACTAATATGATTAATTTCATACTTTTTATATTTTATGTATGTGTGCGATGTAACTATCTCTCTCATGGTGGGGAAATTTACAGCTCTGACTATTGCAGCATCTTGGAGGAGGGAGGACAGAGGAGGCAGCATGGAGGAGGGAGGACAGAGGAGGCAGCATGGAGGAGGGAGGACAGAGGAGGCAGCATGGAGGAGGGAGGACAGAGGAGGCAGCATGGAGGAGGGAGGACAGAGGAGGCAGCATGGAGGGGGGAGGTCAGCAGAGGCAGCATGGATGAGGGAGGACAGAGGAGGCAGCTTGGAGGAGGGAGGACAGAGGAGGCAGCAGGACAGAGGGAAATACCATGGAGGAGGAAAGACAGAGGAGGGGGCATGAAGGAGGGAGGACAGAGGGAAACAGCATGGAGGAGGGAGGACAGAGGAGGTAGCATAAAGGAGGGAGGAAGGGTTTCGCAATAAGCATGAAGGAGGGAGGGCAGAGCAGAGCAGGCAGTATGGAGGAGGGAGGGCAGAGCAGGCAGCTTGGAGGAGGGAGGGCAGAGCAGGCAACTTGGAGGAGGGAGGGCAGAGCAGGCAACTTGGAGGAGGGAGCACAGAGGAGGCAGCACGGAGGCGAGAGGACAGAGGAGACAGCATGAAGGAGGGAGGACAGAGGTAGCATGAAGGAGGGTGGAGGCCGCATAAAGCATGGAGGAGGGAGGGCAGAGCAGGCAGCATGGAGGAGGGAGGACAGAGGAGGCAGCATGAAGGAGGAATGACAGGGAAATAACATGGAGGAGGAAGGACAGAGGAGGGGGCATTTAGGAGGGAGGACATAGGAGGGGGCATGAAGGAGGGAGGACAGGGAAACAGGATGGAGGACAGAGGAGGTAGCATAAAGGAGGGAGGAAGGGTTTCGCAAAAAGCATGAAGGAGGGAGGGCAGAGCAGACAGTATGGAGGAGAGAGGGCAGAGCAGGCAGCTTGGAGGAGGGAGGGCAGAGCAGGCAACTTGGAGGAGTTAGCACAGAGGAGGCAGCATGGAGGAGAGAGGACAGAGGAGACAGCATGAAGGAGGGAGGACAGAGGAGGTAGCATGAAGGAGGGTGGAGGCCGCATTAAAGCATGGAGTAGGGAGGGCAGAGCAGGCAGCTTGGAGGACAGAGGAGACAGCATGGAGGACAGAGGAGATAGCATGAAGGAGGGAGGAGGCCTCATGGAGGAGGGAGGGCAGAGCAGGCAGCTTGGAGGAGGAAGGGCAGAGCAGACAGCTTGGAGGAGGGAGGACAGAGGAGGCAGCATGAAGGAGGGAGGACAGGGAAACAGGATGGAGGACAGAGGAGGTAGCATAAAGGAGGGAGGAAGGGTTTCGCAAAAAGCATGAAGGAGGGAGGGCAGAGCAGACAGTATGGAGGAGAGAGGGCAGAGCAGGCAGCTTGGAGGAGGGAGGGCAGAGCAGGCAACTTGGAGGAGTTAGCACAGAGGAGGCAGCATGGAGGAGAGAGGACAGAGGAGACAGCATGAAGGAGGGAGGACAGAGGAGGTAGCATGAAGGAGGGTGGAGGCCGCATTAAAGCATGGAGTAGGGAGGGCAGAGCAGGCAGCTTGGAGGACAGAGGAGACAGCATGGAGGACAGAGGAGATAGCATGAAGGAGGGAGGAGGCCTCATGGAGGAGGGAGGGCAGAGCAGGCAGCTTGGAGGAGGAAGGGCAGAGCAGACAGCTTGGAGGAGGGAGGACAGAGGAGGCAGCATGAAGGAGGGAGGACAGAGGGAAACAGCATTGAGGAGGGAAGACAGAGGAGGCAGCAGGGAGGATGAAGCAAAAAGGAGGCAGTTTTACCAGAGGAAGGAGAGAGTTTCAGAGGTGGGAGCATTGTGTTTTAGAGGATGGAGGAGAAAGTTTTAAAAGGTGGAGGAGGGATTTTTATAGGATGAAGGAAAAGAGGGATTTTTTTAGGAGGAAGCATGGAGTTTTAAATGATGTAGGAGAGAAAGGATGTCTTAAAATGGACACCATACACTAGAGCAATATTATGAAGGTGTCCCTACCTAGAGTAAAGCTTTGATAATATAGGTTGTTTTCAAGCATTCAATATAATTTCTGTTTGAAAATGTCCAATTTGGGGCATTTTAGAGGCACCTTTTACTATCAATGCGATAATCTCAACTAATGGGGTTAAGAACTAATAGCTTGTCATTTGTTTTTCTACAGACCCTATACCTGGAAGCGCTGTCATGGACTGGAAGTCGGTATGTGTTTGAATATGTACAATGCAACATTTGTTTGTGTAACTTGCAGAAATCTGTATTAATTGTTAACTTGTTAACTTATATTGTAGCTCTACCAAAAGAGGTACAAACAGAAGTTGGATATTCTCCGAATGAGGCAACGTATCCCCTTACCTGAAACAGCCTATCCCTTACCCTACCATATTAACCCTTACTACCCCACTGATCCATACCCATATCCCCCTGGAATCATTGGAGGTGAATATGACCAACGACCCATACTTCCCATATTCAGAGATCCTGGTACAGAAAGAAATTTTGGATATCCTAATTTATTCCATCCTCATTTTGACCATGTTCGGCCCCTGGTAGAAAACAATCCATTATCAAGCCGCAATGGTGTCCGACCCACCAGAAGTAGGGGACATGACATCCACAGGGCCTTTATCTGAACCGCCACTTTGATTAAAAAAAAACAAAAAAAAAAAACACATCATTGTCGGGCTGGTTTGATACAGAAATGTGCCGCTTAAATGAAGTGTACTTTAAAAACAATTTTTTTCTACGTAAATAATGTTGATGGTCTTCCGGACACAGTTTGTTTTGTTTTATTACCTGTTCCTATTTAGCAGGGTAAGAAGAAGTTGGAAACAGACAATTATATTTACTGAATATTAAAATAATCATATTTAATAGAGCATTGATATTTTTTCTGTTGATTTCATTTAACATTTTCTTTTTAAATGAAGATAACAGTTAAAAGAATGTACAGTTAAACGATTACTAACCATTCATTAAAGTATCACCTTAATTTTACAGTATTTTCTTAAGAAAGCATTTATTTTTTTAATGGGTACAAAACAATTACTTTGAACATTAAATACACAAAACTTTTTCTTTATTACCTTTTATTTCCTGCAAGAGAAATCCATTTTATTAATGTAATTTTTTTAATAACTCAACCATGGTTAAATGTCACTTATATTACTTGTAGATCTTACAGCCCCCCCCCCCCTTCAGCTTCCAACTCTGCGGAATTGAGTGCGCACCTCATGTACTAATAGAAGCGAGTGTTACAGTTTTTGATTGATTATAGCGCTCTTCTTCTTGAAAGCGAAAAGCTGCTCAACTAGGATTATAAGTGAGGTTAAAATAGGGTTAATTTTATTAAAAATTGCGTAAGTAAAAGGCATTTTTGTTGCATGAAATTAACTGTAATTATTAGGTTTTCTTTGTTTAGTTTTCAAGGGACCGGTTTTGTATATTACTGTTTCCCTTTAATTGTTTAAAGGGACAGTAAAGTTATAATTAGACATTCATGATTTAGACAGAGCATACAATTTTAAACAACTTTCTAATTTACTCCTGTTATTTAATTTGCTTCCTTCTCTTGTCATCCTTTGCTGAAAGGTTTATTTAGGTAAGCTCAGGAGCAGCAAATAACCTAGGTTTTAGCTGCTGATTGGTGGCTACATATATATATATATATATATATATATATATATATATATATATATATTGTCATTGCCTCACCCATGTGTTCAGTTAGAAACCAGTAGTGCATTGCTGCTCTTTCAACAAATGATAGCCACAGACAATGAAGCACATTTGATAATAGAAGTAAACTGGAAAGTTGTTTAAAATTGTATGTTCTACGTAAATCATGAAAGAGAAAATGTTTGGGTTTCATTTCCGTTTAATAACGAGAAAAAGGTGTTTCATTATGTTCCTTTTGTATTTCTTACTACGTTTTGCACCACTATAATTTTATGTCCAAACCCAAAATGTATCAATTTAAGCACATCACTCTGTTTTTTATAACAGGTACCAATCTAGGACAGGGTTTCCAACTTCAGTCTTCAGGGCCCACTACCAGGATTACCTTGTATGAGAACAGGCCAGATAATGACAGTTCCTGAACAGCTGATCATTTAATGTGTTCTGTATTACACACATCCTGAAAACCTGGCCTGTTAGTGGGTGCTGAGGATTGTGGATGAGACCCACTGCACTAGGATTTTATAGCCCTATTTCATCTTCTTTCTGTTGGCAGACTTTACCAATCTAGTGGAAAACTAGTGTGGAGTTTCATTAAACAGTGGATGCTACAGAAGATGTTGCTTGATGTTCTCTTCTTCATTTTTTATTGAGGTTGCTTGATAGCTGTTTTATATGTTTTGTTCTTCATTTTGTATTGTATGAAATTCTGTTTTTGCTGTGTTCATCTCTGTTAATAACTCTATCTCCTCTACTATTTGTTTAATGAATGACTTAATAAACAAACTTATTGTTTCTGAGATGAATGCTGCTTAATTGAGTGAGCGTTTACCACATATTAGTCCTCTCACTTGTTACTTTACCCAAAGTCCACATATTAACACATTTCTGAGATACTATATGATGATTAAAAAATTAAGTCCATTGTGTTTCATTTTACTACATATTTCAAATGCATTCAGTCAATGTATCATACAGTAATAGTTTGAGTATTTAAGCAATAGTAAAATATTGTAAAGTGCATTAGTATTATAATGTTGCAATATTGCTTGCAGATAGCTATGGGTTTAACCTCTGCAAACATAGCTCGTGATTGGAAGCTATGCACATATGCCACCTACTGTTGCTCAGTGTCCAATGACTGATGGTCTTTAGAAGAGTTTAAATACATAGTTATCTGAAAGCAATAGTTCAATAATAACATGCTCTAATACATTAGAAAATGTTATTTTCAATCCTTCCTGTCCCTTTAACTCAAGGCTGTTTATAGATAGGCACATATAATATGAATTATTTTTGGCATCATTGGAGACCCTCCGCACCTTTTTTCTGACATTTTTTCACATATAATATGAAACTATTACTGCAAGATGCACATTAATTCTGGATGGGTAGAAAATCCAGAGCTCTCAAACTTTATAAATAGTTTATATCTGGGACCTTTTTCAGCGTTTACTAGTAATGGGGGGTAATCATGGCTTTTCACATGATTTGTTATATTTTAGGCCAATTCATTAGAAAACCATTATAAAAACTGCTTATTGTGCTTATGAGATACAACTTTTAAAATAGCATTTTGCACAGTTTTAGGGCTTTTTTAGTTCAACAGCCACAATCTCTTGAAAAACCTATTTCCTGCCTAAGATAGGGAGAGTCCACGGCTTCATTCCTTACTGTTGGGAAATACAACACCTTACCACCAGGAGGAGGCAAAGACACCCCAGCCAAAGGCTTAAATATCTCTCCCACTTCCTCATTACCCCAGTCATTCTTTGCCTTTCGTCATGTTAGGAGGTGGCAGAGAAGTGTCAGAAGATTCGGAGAGTCTTGGAAAATGTAGTCATGTCAACCTCTCAGTGAGAGTATTGATGAAAGTAAGAGTCTGGAGATGCAGGCAAAGTTTTTCTGCGAAACCATCCAGACTACTGGTAACAGCTCCTAAGCAATCAATGTTGACGGGTTTCACTGCCTGCTTTCTCTCAAGTCCATGTCAGGAGCGCTGCTATAAGACACACGTTTTTGTCACACTTGAGAGAGTGTGTTCTGTTCCACAGCATGGATCCAGGAGGTAAGATTCTTTCAGTTTTTACACATAAAACACTATAACAGGGTCACAGAGAGTTTACTCTGTTAACTGTCTGGGTCTAGGAGGTGGTAATTGCCCCAGCCATTGGGAGTATAAAGGTGCAGTTTTCTATAATAAAAAAATGTTTTTATTTGTGTCCTTTTGTGGGTATAGCCTGAGCTGTGGAGGACTCTGACATGTTAGAAGGTACTCCTGTACTAAATCATACCTGTTTATATTGTGAGGAGGCCGTAGTTTTCCTGCCAACTCAATTATGTTCCACATGCCTTAACACCGTTATAAAGTCTAAGAAGGGAGACAAGCCTGCTAAGGCTCTTAGTCCCTCTGAGCCGTCTACCTCTCAGGACTCGGTGTCCCGTGAGATTACAACCTTTGCTACATTATCCACTCCACATGCAGTTCCTCGCAGCACATCTAATCCTCCATCCGGAGGGGGCCTTCTTCCTGCGGCCCTCAGTACATTACCTCGCTCAAACAAACACAAGAGAAAGGTTAAACATAACTCTCCTGACCCAGAGTCAATTAAATATCGGATTTAGCTATTATGTCCCAGTTATCCGATGATGAATTAACCTCTGTAGCTTCAGAGAGTGAACTTCTGGGTCGGAGTCCTTAGCGTTTAAGCTTCCTGCTGCGGAGGAACCGTCCATTAGATTTAAAATTGAGCACTTGCGTTTTTTATTAAAGGAGGTTCTGTCTATGTTAGTGGTTCCAGAGGCTGCGCTGCCTGAAGAACCTATGATACCTAAATTAGACAGAGTTTGCAAAGTTCCTTTGACTTTTCCTGTGCCGGTTAAGATGGTAAACATTATTAAGAACGAATGGGAAAGAATTGGTTCTTCCTTTTCCCCCTCGTCTACTTTTAAAAAGTTGGTCCCGGACTCTCAACTGGATTTGTGGGGCTCCATTCCTAAGGTGGATGGTGCTATCTCTACGCTTGCTAAACGTACTACTATACCTCTTGAGGATAGTTCTTCGTTCAGAGAGCTGATGGATAAGAAAATGGAAACTTTACTGAGAAAGATGTTTCAACATATGGGATTTTTGTTTCAACCGGCGGCTGCAGTGGATGCGGTTGCCGGAGCGGCTACCTACTGGTGCGACTCTTTGTCGGAACTCATTAAAGTTGAGTCTCCCCTCAAGAATATTCAAGACAGAATTAAAGCTCTGAGAATTGCTAATTCTTTAATCTGTGATGCGAACATGCAAATTAATCGCCTAAATGCAAAGGCCTCTGGCTTTGTGGTCCTAGCCCATCGGGCGCTCTGGTTGAAGTCTTGGTCTGCGGATATGACTTCTAATTCTAGACTCCTTTCTCTTCCCTTCAAGGGAAAGATTTTATTTGGTCCAGTCTAAGGGACGAAAATCTTCTAATTTTCGTTCTGACAAATCCAAGCGACAACAATCCTCCTCCAAGCCCTAGCAACCCAAGAGTACTTGGAAGCCGGCTCAGTCCTGGAATAAATCCAAGTTGAATAAGAAGCCGCCAAAAACAAATTGTCATGAAGGGGCGGACCCCCATCCGGGATTGGATTGTGTAGGGGCAGACTGTCTCTTTTTCAGACGCCTGGTTCAAGGACGTACAGGATCCATTGGTCTTGGAGGTGGCATCTCAGGGACACAAGATAGGCTTCAAATCTCATCCGCCAAGGGGCAGATTGCTTCTCTCGAATATGTCTGCCAGACCAGAAAAGAGGGATGCCTTTCTAGGGTGCGTTCGGGATCTATCCTTCTTAGGAGTTGTTGTCCCGGTGCCTATCGAAGAAAGAGGTTTGGGGTTTTATTCAAACTTTTTTGTGGTCCCAAAGAAGGAGGGAACTTTCCGCCCAATTCTGGATCTAAAGTGCTTAAACAAATTTCTCAGTGTCCCTTCCTTCAAGATGGAGACTATAAGGTCCATCCTTCCTTTATGTTTATGACCACTATAGACTCGAGTGGTGGCCCATATCAATCAGGAGCGAGTATCAGTAATCCTGATTGCTCCATTGTGGCCGCAATGGACGTGGTTCATGGATCTAGTGGGGATGTCCACATTTCCTCTGTGGAAGTTACCTAGTCGCAGAGACCTGCTGATACAAGGTCGATTTGTTCATCAAAATCTAGATTCTCTGAGGCTAACTGCGTGGAGATTGATCGCTTAGTCTTAGCCAAGAGAGGTTTCTCTGAGAGTGTCATTGATACTCTTATTCACGCTCGTAAACATGTTACTCGGCGTATCTACCACAAGGTGTGGAGGACCTACTTATTCTGGTGTGAAGAGCTTGGTTTTTCATGGCACAGAGTTAAGGTTGCCAGGATCTTATCTTTTCTTCAGGATGGGCTGGAGAAGGGCCTTTCTGCTAGTTCCCTGAGGGGACAGATTTAGTCTCTGCCGGTTTTATTTCACAAGAGACTGGCTGAGCTTCCAGACGTGCATTCCTTTGTTAAGGCTCTGATTAGGATCAGACCTGTGTTTAGATCTGGGGCTCCACCTTGGAGCCTAAATCTTGTTCTTTGGGTTTTGCAATAGGTTCCATTTGAGCCTCTGCATTTCGTTGACATTAAATTATCTTGGAAGGTTCTTTTTCTATTGGCTATTGCCTCTGCATGCAGAGTTTCTGAGATATCTGCTTTGCAATGTAAGCCCCCTTATCTGATTTGTCATGCAGATAAGGCAGTTTTACGTACTAAATTAGGTTTTCTTCCTAAGGTTGTGTCAGATCGCAACATCAATCAAGAGATTGTGGTTCCTTCCTTGTGTCCTAATCCTTCATCATCAAAGAAACGCTTACTTCACAATTTGGATGTGGTTCGCGCCTTGAAGTTCTATCTTCAGTCTACTAAGGAGTTTAGACAATCTTCCTCTTTGTTGTCTACTTGGGGAAGCGTAAGCAGCAGAAGGCTACTTCGACTTCCCTATCTTTTTGGTTAAGGAGTGTCATCCGCTTAGCTTCTGAGACAGTGGGACATCGTCCTCCTAAGAGGATAACGGCTCATTCCACTAGAGTAGTGGCTTCCTCTTGGGCATTTAAGAAAGAGGCCTCTATGGATCAGATTTGTAAGGCGGGTACCTGGTCTTCCTTACATACTTTTTCAAAAAGTTTCATGTTTTTGCTTCTGCTGAAGCAGCTTACGGGCGAAAAATTTTGCAGGCTGTGGTGCCCTCAGAATAGGGTCTGCCTCTTCCTTTTTGTTCCCTCCCGTTATTCATTCAGTGTCCTCTAGAGCTTGGGTATAGTTTTCCCAACAGTAAGGAATAAAGCCGTGGACTCTCCCTATCTTAGGAAGGAAAACATAATTTTTGCCTACCAGATAAATTCCTTTCCTTCCGGATAGGGAGAGTCCACGGCCCCCGCCCGTTTTTTCTTGTCTATTATTTATTTTATCTTCTGGCACCATTTATACCCTAATGTTTCTCCTACTTTTCCTTGTTCCCTCGGCAGAATGACTGGGGTAATGAGGAAGTGGGAGGGCTATTTAAGCCTTTGGCAGGGGTGTCTTTGCCTCCTCCTGGTGGCCAGGTGTTGTATTTCCCAACAGTAAGGACTGAAGCCGTGTACTCTCCCTATCCGGAAGGAAAGGAATTTATCTGCTAAGCATAAATTATGTTTTTGCCTGTTTACATAGTTTTTTTTTTTCTTTCAATAGTTCATGGGCACGCCAAGTCTTTTTCTTAATAATTGTTTTCCCCCTAATGTGTTCAAATGGCTTGTTATACCAGCGGCAGAGTATACAATTTATGGAAAATTATCCTTTAGGTTTCTAGGATTGTTTTTCTGTATGAAATAGCAGCCTTTGTTCTTTGAAACCACAACCCAATCAAATAGGGCAAACTTGCACAGAGAGAATACGTCATTATCTTACCACTCTATATACATAGAAAGATTATTTTTTTATATTATGTTTACCTGTATACACAAAGTCAAATGTTTAGAGATAACAATTGCAAATATACATTTCAGTACCTATATCTCCTGATCCCCACTGAGATGTAGATATTTCTCCAACATTGGTGTGTCCGGTCCACAGCGTCATCCTTACTTGTGGGAAATATCTCTTCCCCAACAGGAAATGGCAAAGAGTCCCAGCAAAGCTGGCCATATAGTCCCTCCTAGGCTCCGCCCACCCCAGTCATTCTCTTTGCCGTTGCACAGGCAACATCTCCACGGAGATGGTTAAGAGTTTTTTGGTGTTTAAATGTAGTTTTTTATTCTTCTATCAAGTGTTTGTTATTTTAAAATAGTGCTGGTATGTACTATTTACTCTGAAACAGAAAAGGATGAAGATTTCTGTTTGTGAGAGGAAGATGATTTTAGCAGACAGTAACTAAAATCGATTGCTGTTTCCACATAGGACTGTTGAGATGAAGTAACTTCAGTTGGGGGAAACAGTTAGCAGACTTTTCTGCTTAAGGTATGACTAGACATATTTCTAACAAGACCATGTAATGCTGGAAGGCTGTCATTTCCCCTCATGGGGACCGGTAAGCCATTTTCTTAGTCAAACAAACAGAATAAAGGGCTTAATATGGGCTATAAAACTGGTAGACACTTTTATGGGCTAAATCGATTGCTTTATTTGGGCATTTTATTCATGTTTATGCTGATAATTCACATTTATAAACTTGGGGAACGTTTATTAAACGGCAGGCACTATGTTAGACACCTTTTCCAGTAAGGGGGCCTTCCTAGTTGTAGGCTGAGCCTCATTTTCGCGCCATTACTGCGCAGTTGTTTTTTGAGAGCAGGACATGCAGATGCATGTGTGAGGATCTGAAAGTTGCTGGAAAAGTTTCTAGAAGGCGTCACTTGGTATCGTATTCCCCTCTGGGCTTGGTTGGGTCTCAGCAAAGGCTATAGCTGGGACTGTATAGGGGTTAAATTTGTAAACGGCGCCGGTTCCGTTATTTTAAGGGTTAAAGCTCTGAAATTTGGTGTGCAATACTCTTAATGCTTTAAGACACTGTGTTTTGGTAATTTTTGAACAATTCCTTCATGCTTTTTCACGTATTCAGTAATAAAGTGTTTTCTGTTTAAAATTTAAAGAGACAGTAACGGTTTTGTTTTAAAACGTTTTTTGTGCTTTATTGACAAGTTTAAGCCTGTTTAACATGTCTGTGCCTTCGGATAAGCTATGTTCTATATGTATGAAAGCCAATGTGTCTCCCCATTTAAATTTGTGTGATAATTGTGTCATAGCGTCCAAACAAAGTAAGGACAGTACTGCCACAGATAATGAAATTGCCCAAGATGATTCCTCAGATGAGGGGAGTAAACATGATACTACATCATCTCCTACTGTGTCTACACCAGTTTTGCCCACGCAGGAGGCCCCTAGTACATCTAGCGCGCCAATGCTTATTACCATGCAACAATTAACGGCTGTAATGGATAACTCCATAGCAAATATTTTATCCAAAATGCCTACATATCAGAGAATGAGCTTCCGCAGACCAGAGTGGGTCATTGTCACGTCCGACGCCAGTCTAGTGGGCTGGGGCGCGGTCTGGGAATCCCTGAAAGCTCAGGGTCTATGGTCTCGGGAAGAGTCTCTTCTCCCGATAAACATTCTGGAACTGAGAGCGATATTCAATGCTCTCAGGGCTTGGCCTCAACTAGCAAAGGCCAGATTCATAAGATTCCAATCAGACAACATGACGACCGTTGCGTATATCAATCATCAGGGGGGAACAAGGAGTTCCCTGGCGATGAAAGAAGTGACCAAAATAATTAAATGGGCGGAGGATCACTCCTGCCACCTGTCTGCGATCCACATCCCAGGTGTGGAAAACTGGGAGGCGGATTATCTGAGTCGTCAGACATTCCATCCGGGGGAGTGGGAACTCCACCCGGAGATCTTTGCCCAAATAACTCAATTATGGGGCATTCCAGACATGGATCTGATGGCGTCTCGTCAGAACTTCAAGGTTCCTTGCTACGGGTCCAGATCCAGGGATCCCAAGGCGACTCTAGTAGATGCACTAGTAGCACCTTGGACCTTCAACCTAGCTTATGTATTTCCACCGTTTCCTCTCATTCCCAGGCTGGTAGCCAGGATCAATCAGGAGAGGGCCTCGGTGATCTTGATAGCTCCTGAGTGGCCACGCAGGACTTGGTATGCAGACCTGGTGAATATGTCATCGGTTCCACCATGGAAGCTACCTTTGAGACAGGACCTTCTTGTTCAGGGTCCTTTCGAACATCCAAATCTGGTCTCCCTCCAGCTGACAGCTTGGAGATTGAACGCTTGATTCTATCGAAGCGTGGGTTTTCAGATTCTGTGATAGATACTCTGGTTCAGGCCAGAAAACCGGTAACTAGAAAGATTTACCATAAAATATGGAAAAGATATATCTGTTGGTGTGAATCCAAAGGATTCCCATGGAATAAGATAAAAATTCCTAAGATTCTCTCCTTTCTACAAGAAGGTTTGGAGAAAGGATTATCTGCAAGTTCTCTAAAGGGACAGATCTCTGCTTTATCTGTCTTACTACACAAAAGACTGGCAGCTGTGCCAGATGTTCAAGCATTTGTTCAGGCTCTGGTTAGGATCAAGCCTGTTTACAGACCTTTGACTCCTCCCTGGAGTCTAAATCTAGTTCTTTCAGTTCTTCAAGGGGTTCCGTTTGAACCTTTACATTCCATAGATATTAAGTTACTATCTTGGAAAGTTTTGTTTTTGGTTGCTATTTCTTCTGCTAGAAGAGTTTCAGAGTTATCTGCTCTGCAGTGTTCTCCGCCCTATCTGGTGTTCCATGCAGATAAGGTGGTTTTGCGTACTAAGCCTGGTTTTCTTCCAAAGGTTGTTTCTAACAAAATATTAACCAGGAGATAGTTTTACCTTCTTTATATCCGAATCCAGTTTCAAAGAAGGAACGTTTGTTCCTTCTTGCTTTATTTGGGCATTTTATTCATGTTTATGCTGATAATTCACATTTATAAACTTGGGGAACGTTTATTAAACGGCAGGCACTATGTTAGACACCTTTTCCAGTCAGGGGGCCTTCCTAGTTGTAGGCTGAGCCTCATTTTCGCGCCATTACTGCGCAGTTGTTTTTTGAGAGCAGGACATGCAGATGCATGTGTGAGGATCTGAAAGTTGCTGGAAAAGTTTCTAGAAGGCGTCACTTGGTATCGTATTCCCCTCTGGGCTTGGTTGGGTCTCAGCAAAGGCTATAGCTGGGACTGTATAGGGGTTAAATTTGTAAACGGCTCCGGTTCCGTTATTTTAAGGGTTAAAGCTCTGAAATTTGGTGTGCAGTACTCTTAATGCTTTAAGACACTGTGGTGAAATTTTGGTAATTTTTGAACAATTCCTTCATACTTTTTCACATATTCAGTAATAAAGTGTTTTCTGTTTAAAATTTAAAGAGACAGTAACGGTTTTGTTTTAAAACGTTTTTTGTGCTTTATTGACAAGTTTAAGCCTGTTTAACATGTCTGTGCCTTCGGATAAGCTATGTTCTATATGTATGAAAGCCAATGTGTCTCCCCATTTAAATTTGTGTGATAATTGTGTCATAGCGTTCAAACAAAGTAAGGACAGTACTGCCACAGATAATGAAATTGCCCAAGATGATTCCTCAGATGAGGGGAGTAAACATGATACTACATCATCTCCTACTGTGTCTACACCAGTTTTGCCCACGCAGGAGGCCCCTAGTACATCTAGCGCGCCAATGCGTATTACCATGCAACAATTAACGGCTGTAATGGATAACTCCATAGCAAATATTTTATCCAAAATGCCTACATATCAGAGAAAGCGCGATTGCTCTGTTTTAAACACTGAAGAGCAGGAGGGCGCTGATGATAATTTTTCTGTCATACCCTCACACCAATCTGAAGTGGCCATGAGGGAGGTTTTGTCAGATGGGGAAATTTCAGATTCAGGAAAAATTTCTCAACAAGCTGAACCTGATGTTGTGACATTTAAATTTAAATTAGAACATCTCCGCGCACTGCTTAAGGAGGTGTTATCTACTCTGGACGATTGTGACAACTTGGTCATTCCAGAGAAATTATGCAAGATGGACAAGTTCCTAGAGGTTCCGGTGCACCCCGACGCTTTTCCTATACCCAAGCGGGTGGCGGACATAGTGAATAAGGAGTGGGAAAAGCCCGGCATACCTTTTGTTCCCCCCCCTATATTTAAGAAATGATTTCCTATGGTCGACCCCAGAAAGGACTTATGGCAGACAGTCCCTAAGGTCGAGGGGGCAGTTTCTACTCTAAACAAACGCACTACTATTCCTATCGAGGATAGTTGTGCTTTCAAAGATCCTATGGATAAAAAATTGGAGGGTTTGCTTAAAAAGATTTTTGTACAGCAAGGTTACCTTCTACAACCCATTTCGTGCATTGTTCCTGTCACTACAGCAGCGTGGTTCTGGTTCGAGGAACTAGAAAACTCGCTCAGTAGAGAGACTCCATATGAGGAGGTTATGGACAGAGTTCACGCACTTAAGTTGGCTAACTCTTTTATTTTAGATGCCGCTTTGCAATTAGCTAGATTAGCGGCGAAAAATTCAGGGTTTGCAATCGTGGCGCGCAGAGCGCTTTGGCTAAAGTCTTGGTCAGCGGATGTGTCATCCAAGACAAAATTGCTTAACATCCCTTTCAAAGGTAAAACTCTATTTGGACCAGAATTGAAAGAGATTATTTCAGACATCACTGGGGGAAAGGGCCACGCCCTTCCACAAGATAGGCCTTTCAAGGCCAAGAATAAGTCTAATTTTCGTTCCTTTAGCAATTTCAGGAACGGACCGGCCTCTAATTCTGCATCCTCTAAGCAAGAGGGTAATGCCTCACAACCCAAACCAGTCTGGAAACCGATGCAAGGCTGGAACAAGGGTAAGCAGGCCAAGAAGCCTGCTGCTGCTAACAAAACAGCATGAAGGAGTAGCCCCCGATCCGGGACCGGATCTAGTAGGGGGCAGACTCTCTCTCTTTGCTCAGGCTTGGGCAAGAGATGTTCAGGATCCCTGGGCGCTAGAAATAGTTTCTCAGGGTTATCTCCTGGAATTCAGGGAACTACCCCCAAGGGGAAGGTTCCACATGTCTCACTTATCCTCAAACCAAATAAAGAGACAGGCGTTCTTACATTGTGTAGAAGACCTGTTAAAGATGGGAGTGATACACCCAGTTCCAATAAAGGAACAAGGAATGGGATTTTATTCCAATCTGTTCGTAGTTCCCAAAAAAGAGGGAACTTTCAGACCAATTTTGGATTTGAAGATCCTAAACAAATTTCTCAGGGTACCATCGTTCAAGATGGAAACCATTCGAACGATTCTACCCACTATCCAGGAAGGTCAATTTATGACTACCGTGGATCTAAAGGATGCGTACCTACATATTCCTATCCACAAAGAACATCATCAGTTCCTAAGGTTCGCCTTTCTGGACAAACATTACCAGTTTGTGGCCCTCCGATTCGGGTTAGCCACTGCTCCAAGGATTTTCACAAAGGTACTAGGGTCCCTTCTAGCGGTTCTAAGACCGAGGGGCATTGCAGTAGTACCTTACTTGGACGACATTCTAATACAAGCGTCGTCCCTGTCAAAAGCAAAGGCTCATACAGACATCGTTCTGGCCTTTCTCAGATCACACGGATGGAAGGTGAACATAGAAAAAAGTTCTCTGTCTCCGTCAACAAGAGTTCCCTTCTTGGGAACAATAATAGATTCCTTAGAAATGAGGATTTTTCTGACAGAGGTCAGAAAGTCAAAACTTCTAAGCCCAGAGATTCACTCCGTTGGTGGCTGACCCTGGACCATCTATCCCAGGGAATGAGCTTCCGCAGACCAGAGTGGGTCATTGTCACGTCCGACGCCAGTCTAGTGGGCTGGGGCGCGGTCTGGGAATCCCTGAAAGCTCAGGGTCTATGGTCTCGGGAAGAGTCTCTTCTCCCGATAAACATTCTGGAACTGAGAGCGATATTCAATGCTCTCAGGGCTTGGCCTCAACTAGCAAAGGCCAGATTCATAAGATTCCAATCAGACAACATGACGACCGTTGCGTATATCAATCATTAGGGGGGAACAAGGAGTTCCCTGGCGATGAAAGAAGTGACCAAAATAATTCAATGGGCGGAGGATCACTCCTGCCACCTGTCTGCGATCCACATCCCAGGTGTGGAAAACTGGGAGGCGGATTATCTGAGTCGTCAGACATTCCATCCGGGGGAGTGGGAACTCCACCCGGAGATCTTTGCCCAAATAACTCAATTATGGGGCATTCCAGACATGGATCTGATGGCGTCTCGTCAGAACTTCAAGGTTCCTTGCTACGGGTCCAGATCCAGGGATCCCAAGGCGACTCTAGTAGATGCACTAGTAGCACCTTGGGCCTTCAACCTAGCTTATGTATTTCCACCGTTTCCTCTCATTCCCAGGCTGGTAGCCAGGATCAATCAGGAGAGGGCCTCGGTGATCTTGATAGCTCCTGCGTGGCCACGCAGGACTTGGTATGCAGATCTGGTGAATATGTCATCGGTTCCACCATGGAAGCTACCTTTGAGACAGGACCTTCTTGTTCAGGGTCCTTTCGAACATCCAAATCTGGTCTCCCTCCAGCTGACGGCTTGGAGATTGAACGCTTGATTCTATCGAAGCGTGGGTTTTCAGATTCTGTGATAGATACTCTGGTTCAGGCCAGAAAACCGGTAACTAGAAAGATTTACCATAAGATATGGAAAAGATATATCTGTTGGTGTGAATCCAAAGGATTCCCATGGAATAAGATAAAAATTCCTAAGATTCTCTCCTTTCTACAAGAAGGTTTGGAGAAAGGATTATCTGCAAGTTCTCTAAAGGGACAGATCTCTGCTTTATCTGTCTTACTACACAAAAGACTGGCAGCTGTGCCAGATGTTCAAGCATTTGTTCAGGCTCTGGTTAGGATCAAGCCTGTTTACAGACCTTTGACTCCTCCCTGGAGTCTAAATCTAGTTCTTTCAGTTCTTCAAGGGGTTCCGTTTGAACCTTTACATTCCATAGATATTAAGTTACTATCTTGGAAAGTTTTGTTTTTGGTTGCTATTTCTTCTGCTAGAAGAGTTTCAGAGTTATCTGCTCTGCAGTGTTCTCCGCCCTATCTGGTGTTCCATGCAGATAAGGTGGTTTTGCGTAATAAGCCTGGTTTTCTTCCAAAGGTTCTTTCTAACAAAATATTAACCAGGAGATAGTTGTACCTTCTTTATGTCCGAATCCAGTTTCAAAGAAGGAACGTTTGTTACACAATTTGGACGTAGTCCGTGCTCTAAAATTCTATTTAGAGGCTACAAAAGATTTCAGACAAACATCTTCTTTGTTTGTTGTCTATTCTGGTAAAAGGAGAGGTCAAAAAGCGACTTCTACCTCTCTTTCCTTTTGGCTTAAAGGCATCATCCGATTGGCTTATGAGACTGCCGGACGGCAGCCTCCTGAAAGAATCACAGCTCACTCCACTTTTTTTAATCAGGTCTGATGAATTATTTTTTCTAACTACAGTCACCACGGTACCATATGGTTTCTCCTATATATTTCCTCCTGTCCGTCGGTCGAATGACTGGGGTGGGCGGAGCCTAGGAGGGACTATATGGCCAGCTTTGCTGGGACTCTTTGCCATTTCCTGTTGGGGAAGAGATATTTCCCACAAGTAAGGATGACGCCGTGGACCGGACACACCGTTGGAGAAAGTAATTTATCAGGTAAGCATAAATTCTGTTATTCTGCCGTCTCTTGTTTACATAACTTTTCAGTACCCATAACTGGAGAATTGAAATGTTAAGTATATTTGGTGTTTTCAGCAGGCAAAATCAGTTATCTCAAATTACAAAAGAGCAATTTTAAACACTCTAGCATGTAAAATGGGTCATTGGAAATTCATTAAAGGGGAGACAATTTAACAGTTCACTGTCCCAATTAAGGGCTAGATTACGAATCGAGCGCTAAATATTGCTTGCTAATGTGCGCTGGTATTACAAGTAAATCACAATGTGATTGCACTCACAAGGGAGCCTCGTTCTGATGCCATCACGGCATCAGAACATTGCGCAGAGAAGGGGTAAGTAGCGCAGCGATGGCTGCATATTTTTAAATGTTTGTGACTATATATTTATATATATATTTGTGTTAATATGTGTATAGTCATATACACATATATTTACTGGGTACAAACAGATCCCATAGACCTCAATGTAAAGGCACTTTTCAGTGATGTTTTTTCTAACACCCTACTTCCACCAACTTTAGTCCCCAAAAATTGCCTAGTGCAGTTGTTTTTTATTTAAAAAAAAATGCTAGATTTCTTTCCATAAGGCAGGGAGAGTCCACAACTTCATTCCTTACTGTTGGAAAATACAACACCTGGCCACCAGGAGGAGGCAAAGACACCCCAGCCAAAGGCTTAAATATCCCTCCCACTCCCCCCAGTTATTCTTTGCTTTTCGTCACTAGAGGAGCATGGCAGAGAAGTGTCAGAAGATTCGGATAGTCTTTAAATGGGTATGTTTCCTTCAAGAAAGGACTGGAGTTTTAAGTAATCATATAAAGCTCTCAGTGAGAGTATTGATGAACGTTAGAGCCTGGAGATGCAGGGAAATGTTTTCTGCGGAGGGATCCAGACTGTCCATCTAACCGCTCCTGGGCAATTAGTGTTAACAGATATCTCTAGACAGGTGGGAAGATTTAGTATAAACCAAAAGACAGGTACTCACAAGTGGAGTGGCACTTTTCGTTAAAAAAGTGCATACGAGCAGGCTGACATTCTCAGCAGTCAGCACGCTGACCAAAGCGATAAGGTGCTGGTCTCTCGGTGTCTCACGATCCAAGGACAAAATTCCCAAACTATCCTTTGTTGGATGCCGTACTTGGTAAGGTGTTTGTTTGTTTATTCCAGTTGGAATCGGAACCTCTTAAGCAGTAAACAGTGTGAACTGTTATAGGGCTGAAATATGCGTCTCTTTGCACAAGAAAATAAAACTCAATCCAGGCTGAGTAACTGGAAAAAAGGGGTTTTATTTTTGGAGCTGATAACGCGTTTCTCGGCCGTTAGCTCCTGGCCGTTTCATCAGATCAATTACATACATTGTTAACAGGTACATTTAAAAAGGTGTACATGTCACCTGATTGGATAGAGCAGAACCAATAAGCATATTGGTAACATTGTTGCAAAGAGACGATTTTGTTAGACATTCTTCTAAGTGGCTGAATGGAATAATTTCTAAAAAATGTAACAACAATAACTAACTGATTAGATAAAAACATATGTCTATATAAAATATCAAATAGGAAATATTGTTAAAAACATATTAAAATTGTTTAGATAAGTTTATGTCCAAAAATATATATGTATTTTCTCGTAATATAAAAACAGGTGACTCGATTTTTGAGTGGGTTTTTTTCTTTCTGTCTTAATCGAAAGCGGAAAAAACGGAAAAAATGAAAAAGGCGAAAAAAGCGAAAAAAAAAAAAAAAAAAAATCTGCAAATAACCCAGATTGTTTTTGTTTGCTGAAAAAGATGTCTGCACTATTTAAATATATATATTTACTTAACGTATTTGCCGATATCTGTGAGTATATTAAAAACTCAACAAGATAGGTTTATTCTAATTCAATAGGTGCTGGTTTTTTATATTTGTTCCTTAATCCTAGAAGTAGATCGGGACTTAGTGTTTTGTCTTTTGGGAAGTTTTTATGTGAATGCTAAATATAGGCAAGGTTTGATAACGCCTAGAACAAATGATTTTCTACATGTTTATATCTTAGTATGATCTATAAGGAACGGTTATTTGTAATGATGTGATAGAGAATGAAAGTAATTATGGCTACCGATGTATTTGTATATATGATATTAACATCTTTTATGTTCAGTATATGTAATGGACACCGAAAATGCAAATGAGACAGATGTACTATTAATTAAAGGCAGCTAGATCTAAATTGGAGTTGAGGCCTGCTGGATACAAAGTTTTAAGTTTGTGTATCCAGAAAGTCTCACGTTGTCTGAGTGAGATCATTCTGTTATAGTCTGTGGAGGGGGGGATGAAGTCTATCGGATAAAATTTGAATATAGATGGGTTGCCCCCATGTTTGTGGAGGCAATGTTCAGGTATACTGTGTTTGATAGTGGTCTTTTTACAGTTTTTGCAATTGCGCCAATGTTCCCCCCAGCGTGTCCTAGCTTTCCTGGAGGTGCGACCCACGTATTGTACCCCACAAATGCATTCTAGGACATATATGACATAACTGGAGTTGCAATTGAAAAATCTAGTTATTTCAAAACTTTCTCCTGTTGAGAATGATTTAAAAGTTTTTTTACCTGAAGTAATATATTTACATGTTTGGCATCTCTTCATGCCACATTTATATATTCCCACCTGTTTTAGAAAAGGGTTTGCTTTTTTTAGTTTCGGATTAGAAACTGTATGTTTTACTTTTTTACTGGGGGCCAATTTACTTCTTAATGTGGGCGCTCTGGTATACACAATTCGGGGTTGTTCTGATAATAATGGTTTTAGAATTGGGTCTCTACATACTATGTGCCAGTGTTTGTTCAAAATATGTTGAATTTGTCGATAATTGTTATTGTATTGGGTTATGAAAAGAGGATCTAACTGTAGGGTGTTATTGATATTGCTTTTCCCGGATTTCTTCTCTAGAAGGGTGTTTCTATCTAATGATCTAGCTTTGTTTAAACAGTCATCTAGGAGTTTTTTTTGGGTATCCTTTGTCAATAAATCTCTCATATATGATTTTACTCTGTTGTTCGAAGGTTTCTAGGTGTGAGCAATTTCGTTTAATCCTTTCGAATTGGCTATAAGGAATATTTGCTAGCCATTTTTTATGGTGGTTACTAGTGAAATTGAGATAGCTATTGCTATCCACACTTTTGAAAAAAGTTTTTGAACAAAAAATACTCTCATTATCCCAACTTAAAGATAGATCTAGGAAATCTATTGTTTTTTCATGTATAACTGATGTAAAATTAAGACCCATTTGATTCTCATTGAGCGATGCAACAAAAGCTGTAGCTGATGTTTGATCCCCTCTCCATAGAAAGATAAGATCATCTATATAACGGCCATAGAACACCAGACTCGCCCCCATTGAGGAATTATAGATGTAGTTTTCCTCGAACATGCCCATAAACAAATTGGCAAAACTGGGGGCGAATCTGGTGCCCATGGCCGTTCCCTTGATCTGTAGGAAAAAGTAGTCTTGATACATAAAATAGTTGTGATGAAGAATGTATTCGATACATTCTAAAGTAAATTCTTTCTGTGTATTAGGCATATACTGATCTCTCTCGAGAAAGAGTGAAATGGCTTTTAGACCTAAATGGTGTTTGATGTTGGAATATAGTGCTCCGACATCACAGGAGATCCAAAGAAGGTCTCCTGTGTTAGTATGATATTTCAATTTGTTCAAAAGATCTGTGCTGTCTTTAATGTAGGACGGTAAACCAATAACATATTTTTGTAACAAAAGATCAATATAATAGGATAAATTATAAGTCAGATTATCAATACCTGCGATGATGGGGCGCCCTGGGGGATTTTCTAAATTTTTGTGTATTTTCGGGAGGTGATAGTAGTGTGCTATACTTGGATTCGTTACTTTAAGAAAAAGTTTTTCGTCTTTATTGAGGATTTTCTGGTCTATTAATTTCTGTATTAATCTCTGGTAGCTTTTGAGAAATTGCTCAGTGGGATCTTGTTTAAGAATTCTATAATAATTGGCATCCTTTAGAATTCTATCAGCTTCTTTTAGATAATCAGAAATATTTTGAATAATGATGCCTCCTCCCTTGTCAGCATCACGTATAATGATGTTGGGATTGTTAGATAGGGAGTGGATAGCTTGTTTCTCTTGTAAATTGATATACATTTTCTTTTTTGCGTTTTTTCGTGTCAACTTCTCAAAATCTTCCAGAACCATACTTTGATAAATCTCTATGTATTGATTAGATCCTAACACAGGTGAGAAGGATGATTTTGTTTTAACACTTGTGTGTATAAAGCCTTCATATAGATGTATAGCTAGATTGTCTATTGAACTGGTAATGGTGGGTGTATTGTTCTTGCATTCCACGTTGTCTGTAAGTATACATAGTGTATCTGTGTGAAATATTTTTGTAATGAAAGTTTTCTTGTAAATCGGTTAAGATCAACAAAAAGGTTAAACAGTTTGTGTGGATTTGGTGGGCAGAAAGATAATCCTTTTTGTAAAACTCTTTTTTCATTGGTTGTGAGTGTATGGGAAGATAGATTAAAGATCCCTTTCTTTAATCTATCTTATATAGATGATCTTATCTTTCTATGGAGAGGGGATCAAACATCAGCTACAGCTTTTGTTGCATCGCTCAATGAGAATCAAATGGGTCTTAATTTTACATCAGTTATACATGAAAAAACAATAGATTTCCTAGATCTATCTTTAAGTTGGGATAATGAGGGTATTTTTTGTTCAAAAACTTTTTTCAAAAGTGTGGATAGCAATAGCTATCTCAATTTCACTAGTAACCACAACAGAGTAACATCATATATGAGAGATTTATTGACAAAGGATACCCAAAAAAACTCCTAGATGACTGTTTAAACAAAGCTAGATCATTAGATAGAAACACCCTTCTAGAGAAGAAATCCGGGAAAAGCAATATCAATAACACCCTACAGTTAGATCCTCTTTTCATAACCCAATACAATAACAATTATCGACAAATTCAACATATTTTGAACAAACACTGGCACATAGTATGTAGAGACCCAATTCTAAAACCATTATTATCAGAACAATCCCGAATTGTGTATACCAGAGCGCCCACATTAAGAAGTAAATTGGCCCCCAGTAAAAAAGTAAAACATACAGTTTCTAATCCGAAACTAAAAAAAGCAAACCCTTTTCTAAAACAGGTGGGAATATATAAATGTGGCATGAAGAGATGCCAAACATGTAAATATATTACTTCAGGTAAAAAAACTTTTAAATCATTCTCAACAGCAGAAAGTTTTGAAATAACTAGATTTTTCAATTGCAACTCCAGTTATGTCATATATGTCCTAGAATGCATTTGTGGGGTACAATACGTGGGTCGCACCTCCAGGAAAGCTAGGACACGCTGGGGGGAACATTGGCGCAATTGCAAAAACTGTAAAAAGACCACTATCAAACACAGTATACCTGAACATTGCCTCCACAAACATGGGGGCAACCCATCTATATTCAAATTTTATCCGATAGACTTCATCCCCCCCTCCACAGACTATAACAGAATGATCTCACTCAGACAACGTGAGACTTTCTGGATACACAAACTTAAAACTTTGTATCCAGCAGGCCTCAACTCCAATTTAGATCTAGCTGCCTTTAATTAATAGTACATCTGTCTCATTTGCATTTTCGGCGTCCATTACATATACTGAACATAAAAGATGTTAATATCATATATACAAATACATTGGTAGCCATAATTACTTTCATTCTCTATCACATCATTACAAATAACCGTTCTCTATAGATCATACTAAGATATAAACATGTAGAAAATCATTTGTTCTAGGCGTTATCAAACCTTGCCTATATTTAGCATTCACATAAAAACTTCCCAAAAGACAAAACACTAACGGCTAGATTTAGAGTTCGGCGGTAGATGGGCTGTTAACGCCACGCGTGTTTATGTCTAACGCACGTCATTGTTTGACTCCGGTATTTAGAGTTAATATAAGACCATCTAACGATGCTCCTAACGCGTGTATGTCACACGCGTAATCCTGCCCGCGTTAGACAGTCTCCCATAGAGATCAATGGGAAAGCAAATAAATTGCCTTTTTTCACCTAACACTCGATCTCGCGAGAATACGCACAGCTCGGTCATATGACGCATACCACATCATGCACAACAATAACACGCCGCAAATGTCACAACAACAATCAATCAACAAAGCACACAAGCATTACACATTCACAAGCGGGTGAAGTTTTAATACTATTTATACGGGGAATACGCATATACTTTAAGATGCGGAAAATGGCACAATAACAACAAGGATTAAAAAAGATATACATACACTAGAAACAAAATCGCATTCAATATCATTATATATTATGAAAAACATACATATACAACACTTCACGAAGAACACACCATCGCAAATTCACATTTAAAAAGAATACTTTTGGACAATGAAAGCGAAAACGAACACTATGACATCATCGCATTCTACACATTCCACAAATACCAACTCTAAATGAGCATGCGCAAATTCACACACCTAATACACATTGCAATAATATTAATTGCTAATAAAGCACACCTGAACACTAATTACAATGGAAATTGGGACATCATTAAACATTTACACAGGGTATATAAGCACCACACAAGCATGGCTTCTTTGACTGTGTTGCTGGTGGGTCTTTGGAGATTTAAGAATAGAGAGTTTGAGAATTTTTGAGAGTGAGTTAGTGTTAGCGTGAGAGAGTCAGTTGGTAGTGTTAGCGTGAGAGAGTCAGTTGGTAGTGTTAGCGTGAGAGAGTCAGTTGGTAGTGTTAGCGTGAGAGAGTGATTGAGTTAGTGGGAGTTAGTGGGAGTGGGAGAGAGTCTGTTAGTGGGAGCGTGAGTGAGTTAGTGGGAGTTATTAGTGATAGTTGTTAGTGTGAGCGTCAGTTAGTGGTAGTTAGTGAGCGTTAGTGGGAGTGTTTGTTATTGAGAATTAGAAGTAGTGTTAGTTAGCGAGCGAGTGATTTATCTGTACACTTAACACATTTACACGCAAACACATTCAATACATACATACACTTATCAATAACACTACATACGCTCCATACCCTCTACCCCCTCATACTACACTCCATACCCCATTCCTTGTAGTCCCATTCCCTTTCATCCCATTTACTCTTATCCCATACCCCATACCCATCCCATACCCATCCCCTAGTTACATTTAGTTTACATATCCTCCTTTTAGTCTTATTCTTTTCGTTTATTTAAATACTCCTTACCCTCTTTGTTTTTTTTACATCCCTCACACTTTAAGCACCTTTTTTGTCTTTTTAGTTCTTTATTTTGACCCCCTTTCATTTCATCACACTCACTTTTTGTTTGATTATTTGGGGTTTAGTTTAGGGAGGAGATGGAGGCCAGGCAGGGGACAGGTAGAGGGGGGAGTAGAGGGAGGGGGAGAGGAACAGGGCAGGAAGGGGGGCAGGAAGGGGGGCAGGAAGCGGGGGTGGAAGCGGTGGGTGGACCCAGCCACTTGGTTCAAGATGACCAAGTGGCTGGGCCCAGTGGCGGTCAGAGTAGGGCTTCACAGTCCGGGAAACAGAGGGCATCGTCACAGGGGAAGGCCAAGGCGACTAGGGAGGCGAGGTTTACGATGGAGGAGAAGGAGGCCCTCGTAGAGGCCTATATGGCCAGGCATAGGATGCTGCAGCACCAGAAGACTACCCCGACTGACAGGAGGAGGCTCTGGAACGAGATTAGGAATGCAGTCAATGCAGTGGGTGGCCGGAACCGGGATATGGATTCTATCAAACATCGGTACCGGGACTGTAAACTTGAACTTAAAAAAAAGTTAAGCCTGGAGGCCCGACATGCCGCAGGGACCGGTGGCGGCCCTGCCCTTGAAATGGAGTACTGCAGATGGGAGGAAATGTTGCGGCCCAGCATCTCCGAGGTGGAAGTAGTCGGTATCGGAGGAATCGATACCGGGAACCTGCCACTCTCATCTGACGGTAAGCTCATTGAACAATAATTTCACATACGAATGTATTTCAATGGACACTATACGCAAAAATTTACTTTCATGATTGAGGTAGCGAATACAATTTGACAAAACATTCAAATGTACTTATATTACCTAATTTGATTCATTCTTGAGATATATTTTAATGAAGAAATAGCCATGCACACGGTGAAACAATCACAGGAGGCAGCTATATTCAGCTAACAATCAGCATCTTATAAGCATATTTAGATATGCTTTTCAGCAAAGAATATCCAGAGAATGAAGCTAATTAGATAAGAAAAGTACATTCGAAAGTTGATACTAAATGTATGCTTCTAAATCATGAAAGATAAAACATTGGGTTTCATGTGTTAAGGATCAGATTAATGCTATTACGCTGTTTACACGCATTCTATTACTTTGCGGTTACATCAGTATCTAGGCTATAGGTTAGGTGTGCATTTAAACAGACTGAAAACAAACGCAAAAACATTCACATTGACCAGATATCACAAACACGGTTTAGAAAAAGCGGAAATCGTATTGATTGTTTGTTAGATTTCAAAGTGGATTAATGATTCTGCATTTGTAATTGTATCGTAAGCTAAGTCATTTAAACCTTGATTTGCAAATATGCTAATATATATATATATATTTCTTTTTCTTTATTTATATACAGAGTCTGGGGACGAGGCAGCACAGCCTCCTGCATCTCCCCGGGATGAGAGTGGTGGTGAGGAATTCCCACTTCGGAGGGAAGAGGCCCCCCGTGACGAACAGCGCACGGGAGATGATGAAGAGGCCCCGGAAGCACAGGAGGATCCCGCTGAACCCGCGGAACCCGCGGAACCCGAGGTCCCTCAAAGACCCGCACTCTGCCGTGCACGGGCACCCCGCCGTGCACGGGTTCAACAGGCACAACAAGAAGAAATAGCGGAGGTGCGGGTTCTACTGGAGTACATAGACCAGATGCGTACCTCCCGGATAGAAAACATAGAAGGACGACGCAGAATACTTGATGGGCAGAATCAAATAATTCAAGGCCAAAATGAAATAATCAGTATACTGAATAGAATACAAGAAGGACAAACAAGAATGTTTAATCTTCATCAGGAAATGTTCACATTTTTCCGGGAGGCGCATGCTGGTCTACCTCCTGTTGCTGGGCCTCTTGTTGCTGGGCCTCTTGCTGCTGGGCCATCTCCTCCTGCCGGCCCATCTCATCCTCCTCCTCAGCCATCTACTCCTCCTCCTCAGCCATCTACTCCTCCTCCTCCTCAGCCATCTTCTCCTCCTCATCCATCTTCTCCTCCTCCTCAGCCATCTACTCCTCACCTTGGTCGTCCCAGTACTCTTCCTTCCACTCCTCCCACAACAGCTCCAAGGAGGACTCTTCGGAGTCGGCAGTTGCCTCTCCCAGAGCCTCAGCCCCGTGGGAAGAGGGGAAGGAAGAGGAAGTAAGTATTTTTTTCCATCTTCAAATTTTTTTTTTGTGTAATGGATAGGTATGTGATGATGTGGTTTTCATACACTTGTGGACCACACTCTGTATATAATCGACTTCTATGGGACCGGGTCCATGGAGGAAGATTCTTTGCAGAGTGTGGGTTATAAGTGTGTGAAAACCACATCATCACATACCTATCCTTGTTCATGATATTGATTGGTTTCTGTGATGTGATGTCCAAACTGTTTCCCGAATCGCTAACTAAATTACCATAACAATTATCCATGATGGCATATTACTGTTTGAATGCCAATAACACAGCTTAAAGGGACAGTCAGAAAATTATTGATTACAAAGAAAACACTGTATTACGCATTATAAAGTTTGAAACAACAAAACATGGAGAAATACATGTGTGACTTATGTGCTTACCCTTGTATCTATGACTATGAAAAATGACCACTTATTTGTTGTTCTGACATAACAACATTTTAGATATCAATGATCAATACATGGTCAATAATATGCTGTATGAGCACAAGGTTTTACATATACAAATGCTATCCAAATGCCCTCTAGTGCTCAAATTGTATAATGATTACAAGCACTCTTCAAGATTTAAGAAATGAGCACACCAACCTCATAGGTTTAGATAGCAAATTTAAATAAACCCAGACAAATGTTCAATTGTTGAGAAACATTTGATATCCTTGATATTACAGAATTGACTTTTCGAATAATTTAAAAAAAAATTTTTTTCTAAACTGTCCCTTTAACAACATTACATATGCTAACACATATTTTAAGCTTGTTGGTATATCTACATGTACTTTGTCAAAAAATAAATTTTAAAATCACATTTATATTGACGTGTTAAATAAAGTCTATTTTCTTTAAGAGACATTATTGTGTTAATATTTTATTGTAAATATTTTTATTTTAACAATGAATATGGTTTAAAGTCCTTTTAGGAGTGGGGGGGGGGGGAAATATGCTAACAAAAATATATTTGAAGATTAAACTATGTGGATCTCATACATGATACAAAAAACAACATTTGCATTCAAGGGACAGTATCCTATATTTTTTACATAACTGTATGTAATAGACACTACTACAAACAACAAGATTAACATATACTGATATCAATATTAAAAAGCTTCAAACACTTGCAAATAAAATAGGGTTAGCTATATTGAAAATATAGATGAACCACCATTACAACCGTAAAACAACACAATACCCCATCAT
Source organism: Bombina bombina (assembly GCF_027579735.1). Taxonomy (NCBI): domain Eukaryota; kingdom Metazoa; phylum Chordata; class Amphibia; order Anura; family Bombinatoridae; genus Bombina; species Bombina bombina. The sequence continues at coordinate 1,071,700,455 of NC_069504.1, forward strand.
TAACATATGAAAAGACCCTTTACACAAACTGGACAAAGCTGGAGATGGTACTCACATGAAACTCATTGGCTTTGCGAGGAGTAAGAAAATTACTTACATTTTCTTACAACACAAGACAAAATAAACCTATTGGTTAAACAATGGACTATCTAACTAGAGACAAAATCAAATATTTTTATTTATAATGTGAGTGTCTAATGAACCTTTCATAAAATATACAACGAAATTACATTTAGAAGAAGTCGGCATCATATATTTAGCATATGATAAATGCATATTGATTACTTTATTCAAACACAATAGCGCATATTTATTAATTAGATATGTTCAACATTAAACACAACAGTAATTTTTCAGAAAAAGGAACATTGTTGACAAACATATTAAACATGGACTGTAGAGATTTGCACTTGCCTATAAATATCCTATGCATGAAAACATTTTGCTTTCGTTCGTTGATTCAACCAGACATCCAGCAAAAGAGAATGTGTTGGTCTTTATCAGCTACGGGTCAACAATGTAACATGATGCAAATAATACATATTCGCAAGCTTTTTAAAATTGCATGCAGTCACAAACGTTTTTAACGTGCACAAATATTGCGGGACTACGCAATCCAATCACACGTTTTTTTAACTTTACATGTGCCGTCTTAACATGGCGCTTCCTTGATCACGTAAGAACGCCATCCAATGAAAGGCACATTATTGATCACGTAAGAACGCCCAAAAAAAAAAGGCGCATCCTTGATCGCGTCAAAACGCAATCCAATAAAAGGCATATTCCTGATCACGTAAGAACGTCAGTCAATACAAGGAATCATTGGACAGCCTGGCAGGTGACGTCTTAAGCAACATGGCGCATCCGAGATCGCTGAAAAACCGCAGACAATACAAGGACTCAGTGACATCTTGGCATATCACTAAGAAACGTATTTATATTTTAGGAACTAGTATGTGTGTAGATTGCTATCTAGGAATGTCACCAAATCATGAATCATCTTTTCGGACTTGACTGTCCCTTGAACTATAGCTATGGTGTATATCTTTAACATTTAAAAGATACACATGAGAAATACATATGCCATTGATGTTTTAAGATATGTTTGGATTGTTGTTGAATAACAATAGTTATACATGTATTGATTAAACGTGTCATTTATTCAAGTTTAATTATTGTCAGCCTACCTATAGCCATATATGGGAGGAGATGTATTTTGTTAACATATTAGTTAACTAATATTCATCATCTACATTATTTGCATTACACACAGAGATTTATTTGGTTACACTTTGACAATAATATATATTTGAAAATGAAATACAGGTGCTGTCAACATTACAATAAGATTGTTTATTAATAAAACTATATGTCCTTGTTCTTGTAAAAAGGACAAAAACGCTTTACAAATGGAAATACATTCATTTACAATAGTGATCAACATCACTTAAAGGGACATTATTTTGTTTTTAAAAAGAGCATACACATAGTCAATACTATTTAAATAAAATGAACACTTTACAGGGATTATATCATTGTATCAATACTCAGATCATTTGGTAAAGGTGCATCAATTCATGCAGAGTTTATAAATACACACATGGATCTGAACATTTAAATATACATATATACACAAATACAAAAATATATATACATATATAAAGAAATTACTCTGCTAATCATAATCAGGCAATGATAGAGCTAAGAGAAAATAATATAAACACAAATAATAAGATTACATTGGAGATGTTAATCTTAAAGTCATTTACTATTGTCTTACATATATGATTTCATTATAACAAATATATTTGTTAGGTCCCTTTAAGGATAAACAACATAAACTAGAGCTTTCAAAAAATAACAGGAAGAATGAGGACAAAGATTTGTGAAATAAAATGTATTTTATTAGTATGTAAGAAAACATACACAACGTTTATAAATAATCTTGTAAAAATAAGGAATATATGAGCCATATGACAAGGTAACACAGTGCATCACAGTCCATGAAGAGAGTTGCCAAGGGCCAGCATAGCCCCATTGGAAACACATGACAAGGTAACACAGTGCATCACAGTCCATGAAGAGAGTTGCCAAGGGCCAGCATAGCCCCATTGGAGACACATGGCAAGGTAACACAGTGCATCACAGTCCATGAAGAGAGTTGCCAAGGGCCAGCATAGCCCCATTGGAAACACATGACAAGGTAACACAGTGCATCACAGTCCATGAAGAGAGTTGCCAAGGGCCAGCATAGCCCCATTGGAGACACATGGCAAGGTAACACAGTGCATCACAGTCCATGAAGAGAGTTGCCAAGGGCCAGCATAGCCCCATTGGAGACACATGACAAGGTAACACAGTGCATCACAGTCCATGAAGAGAGTTGCCAAGGGCCAGCATAGCCCCATTGGAGACACATGGCAAGGTAACACAGTGCATCACAGTCCATGAAGAGAGTTGCCAAGGGCCAGCATAGCCCCATTGGAGACACATGACAAGGTAACACAGTGCATCACAGTCCATGAAGAGAGTTGCCAAGGGCCAGCATAGCCCCATTGGAGACACATGGCAAGGTAACACAGTGCATCACAGTCCATGAAGAGAGTTGCCAAGGGCCAGCATAGCCCCATTGGAGACACATGACAAGGTAACACAGTGCATCACAGTCCATGAAGAGAGTTGCCAAGGGCCAGCATAGCCCCATTGGAGACACATGGCAAGGTAACACAGTGCATCACAGTCCATGAAGAGAGTTGCCAAGGGCCAGCATAGCCCCATTGGAAACACATGACAAGGTAACACAGTGCATCACAGTCCATGAAGAGAGTTGCCAAGGGCCAGCATAGCCCCATTGGAGACACATGGCAAGGTAACACAGTGCATCACAGTCCATGAAGAGAGTTGCCAAGGGCCAGCATAGCCCCATTGGAGACACATGGCAAGGTAACACAGTGCATCACAGTCCATGAAGAGAGTTGCCAAGGGCCAGCATAGCCTCATTGGAGACACATGACAAGGTAAAAGAGTGCAACAGGCACAACAATAAACTGATAAAAAGGCCAAATGGCAACAATATAAATACAAATTCAACATGTGGACGGAGGATTATTATCTGCCACCATGGAGCATATCCAGATCCTCCACTTACTGGTCATCCTCTTCATTGTCCTGTGCATGTCCAGCTCCAGATTCAGGCCTTGAACGTAATCGCATAATTTCACGCAGAGTCAAGTCCTGAACCCGGAGCTGGGCCTGCATGGTGTCGTTCATCCCTCTCAGGACAGCTGCGTTCCTCAACACGGCCTGCTCTACTCTTGCTATCCCTTCTAGCATGAGCCATGCTGAGTCACAGCCTAAAATAAAATAAAATTAAATATTAAGGATAATTACACAACAGAATAAAAGATTTTAATACATACATTGTCATCATAAAGACAAATAATTATTTACATAAATTATTTTTCATATATTCTTTACACATGAATTAGGTTATTCAGACAGACAGAAATCATTAAAGTCTCATGTTACTCAAACATGTTGTCCCCTTTAATTGGTTTTAGATGATCCACTTATACAGCTTGAGTGTATCAAATCTTGTTAAAGGATTTACATTGTACTTACATCAGCAATTTAAAAATTCAATTTAGACTGTGGTAGGCACACCTATCCTTAAACATTTTGGCATTGAGGACAAGCTGTGTAAACATAGCAACCAGAAGAAATTACATTCCCACTGGGTTAGACAAGAGATAATGTATCCACATTTGGACATAAAATTTTGGATCCAAGTAGTGGTGTTTGGTATATGTAGTGATATCCAATTAAAGGGACACTGAACCTAAATATTTAATGGACTGATTCAGATAGAGCATGACATGACAAATCTTTAGAAATTACACATATTCATTATATGTTTTAATTGTCAAGCTATATTTTGAATGCAAGAATGTTGGTTTTTATGGAAGCCAATATTTGTTGATTAACTTTGTTTGTGCATGCTGGTTGATGGATACATTCATCCAACAATAAAGAAATGATGGCCACATTTATTTTATTGTTTAAACTAATTATAGGAATAAGTTGTTTTCCATAAATATATCAAGAGAATGACGAATAATTCATAAGAGTATTCTATTATACATTGGCTTAACATTGCATGCTGGATTTTAATCACAATTTAACCAATTTAACTTCACTGTACCTTTAAGTATCTTATAAAGTGTATTTAGAATGATACTTACAGCTGTGCCTGGGAAGGACAATCTGACACCCAGGACAATGAAGGTTTAAACAGGGGGGAGGGATGGGATTGGCTTGGGGAGGGATGGGATTGGCTTGGGGAGGGATGGGAATGGCTTGGGGAGTGGTGAGCTGCTGCTCCAGGGTAGGCCGTACAGCTGGGGAGTGGGGAGTTTGGGTCTGGGCAGCTGTACGGGCCAGAATACGGGGAGAGCGGCGAAGGGGGGTGTCTGGGCGTTTTTTGGGAGGGACAGGATATGAAATATGGGAAGGGCTGGCAGTGGTCGGGGCATGGTCATGAGTTTGGTGATGGGAAGGGCTCTGGGTGTGTGCAGAGGTGTGGCCATGGTCAGGGGTGTGTGCACGGGGAGGGGTCTGTGACTGGGCAGGGGCGGAATCCAGATGACCAGAAGTGGTGGATCCATCTGAAAATGTAAAAGAAATATATTAACATCTCATACATCCTGACATCAAATCAACGCATTTCAAATTGATTATGTTTTCAATATACTTCGAAGTGTGTTTGAATCTGTAAACTATTCTGAAATGAGGATATGGTATCTATATAGGCACTCAGATGAATCTCAATGACTGTCTGTACAATGTGAAACTTATTATTGTGTTTTGGCATGGAATATGCATGTGACATAATGATGGCATGAATTATATATTCTTAAAAAAATATATACAAGCAGATTTTCATGCTGCCTGATATAGAAAGGGGGCAGTAGTGTATTTGAACAGACAAATAATATTCCTTTTTAAAGGGAAAAAGCTGTAGACTTTGAATGTCTTCAATAAAATGATTTCAAAAAAAGAAACATGTTGGAAACATGATAGATATATTTCACATACCATCAGACTCCAAGGCAGCCTCTTCCTCCTCCATCCCACATGTGACATCAATCTCTGTAAAACATAACATGTTGTGTACACCTTAAGATCAGATATTATAACATATGTTACTGTTGCTCAAATACGCACATCAATGTTGCATTAAAGATATACACACACAAAGTTATGATTTACATCATTTTGATGGAGCATACAAATGACAATAGATTTGTTATTGTCAATAAATCAGAATATTAATGTATTGTTTGTCTTAATGTTAAATTCATAAAAGCATAGTACATAGAACATTTAAGATTTCTCATGTGTGTATCACTTGATGACTGTTGTCAAAAAAACAAATTGAAAAAAACATATGTTAGACATCTTATGAATAACAAATGTGTAGACTAATAAAGTAGAAATTATTAATCGCTCAATATAAAAAATAAATATATAATCAGAAGATAAATTCTATGATTTTTTATAATGTTATGCTTCATCGGAATCATGATCATAATATTGATTAGCAATACACCTTCAATTACATATAAATGAGTCAATGGACTTACCAGGAGACCGCAAAGGCGGCTCTATGTCACTGCTGGATTCCTGTGGGCTTCCCACACCAACTCTCTCTATGAATGATATAGATATATATTATTAAACACATTTTGGATATCACTAAATCACATCTGTCTAGAATTTTAACATTAATCAACTTTAAAATGTGAAGAATAGAGCAGTCATTACACCAGAAAATGCTTGATTGAATCAAGGGGATTCTGTAAACATATCTGTATTGAACATATGTTTAATGTCAGACTACATTAGACATCAAATTCATCTCAGATGCTGCTATTGCATATCTAAATATACCCAATGATCAATGTTCTTAACCCTTTAAGGACACAGCTTTCACTTAGCTCAATTGTTTTATGACGGAATAATTCCGTCATATGTCCTTAAGAAGTTACAAGAATACACACAAACCACATATTGAGGAGCATCTGTTGACAAATCTAAACAAACATGTGTCACATCGACCCATTTTTTCAATGTACAGTAATCTTGTTTAGGACACAACACATATTTATCACAATACATAACAAACTTGATTATTACAAATATGTAATCATGGTGCTGTTAGAGTATGCAGATATCTATAAAGTAACTCCAACAGATAATTAGATTTATATATCAATAGTTTTTAATAAAAATAATGTAAAGATGAATTAATCTATTTTGTCTTAAAGGGACACTGACATGATTAATTTAAATAATTGATTTCTATGTTCAAACTGTAAAAAATGATTTAACATTGACTCCTATTATAATTAGAATGTTGTTCGATATTAATCTTAAAGGCAGATAAGGAATATTGGATTCAATAAATATTGTTTGTTGAAGGTATCCACCAATCATCAATATAAACCCAGGTTGGTCAACAAATATTTAGATGCACATAAACGTACTTTCTTTATTTTAAACTACATTTAGCAATAGAATATGTCACATATGATGATAGTATTATATTTTATGTTTATTAATATTGCATACTGTATGTGAAAGACAATATTAATAATTGTAGCTCAGTATCCCTTTAATCTAAAATTAAATAGATTCCACAATGTTGTTGTTTGTTAATGAATTATCTACTCCATATGTTGATGTAATGAATGGTATTGAGCATGCAATTAAAATCAAATATGTTATTTAAGGATATCCGAATAATTATATAATTTTCATCTATTAAATAGACATTACATATAAATATTGAACAATGTGTATTTAGTATGTAATGTTCATTCCATGTTTCTAAGACAAATGTCAATTAAAATGAGACATACCATACTGTGACAAGCCCTGGCTTGAGGATCCAGCAGCCACATCCATATCTGTAATATATTAAATGAGGATTGCATATCATTAATACTAATCATGCCATGTTTAAAATATTTACATTAATAACAAATCAATAGAAAAATATTAATCCTTTGGTAGTCCCATGAGTTAATAGTTTCCGCAATTAAATTAATGATAAATATATCCTGGACTCTTATTTTCAATCAGTTGTGTTGTTTACTGTATCTTTAAGAATATCTGCTTGTTATTACATAATCATCAATTGATGGCCATATGTTATAATTTATTAGTATTATTCGTTTTTTATTAGATATAATATTTAAAATAAGAATACTGTATTCTTCACTAATCTAAGAATTTCCATTTAATTTTTAACAACATGTATAAAGCAATGCCACTTTCCGCAAACCCATGTTAACGTGGATGAGAAATGCCATTTTCGCGATCATTGCGCAATGATTCCAAGCGGAATTACGCATCCGTCATTTGAACAACATGTATAAAGCAATGCCACTTTCCGCAAACCCATGTTAACGTGGATGAGAAATGCCATTTTCGCGATCATTGCGCAATGATTCCAAGCGGAATTACGCATCCGTCATTTGAACAACATGTATAAAGCAATGCCACTTTCCGCAAACCCATGTTAACGTGGATGAGAAATGCCATTTTCGCGATCATTGCGCAATGATTCCAAGCGGAATTACGCATCCGTCATTTGAACAACATGTATAAAGCAATGCCACTTTCCGCAAACCCATGTTAACGTGGATGCGAAATTACATTTCCGCTCTGTGACGCATATTCTGTAGAGCGCAAGAAACATCATTCCTATTTCATGTGTCAATAATCTAAAATCAGATATCTAAACATCATATGTAGTGTATGTTGTGAGATCTGTATAGGTTTAGTATCTGACTAAATACACATTTTTGATTTTTAACATTATAAATATTATATGAAGTTGGATAATTACCTGGTTCAGATTCTCTATCGGCTCCTCCCAGGCCACCGGACGGAGAAGCATCTGCCCTGTCCCCCGCGTCAGGACTTTCAGATCCCGCAGCTGGGAGGGAAGAAGAGGAGGCCGAGGATGGCGAGGATCTAAATCTTTTGGGGACCCGGAGATTGAGGAGCTCGCATAAAGTCACCTCATAAGGGAGTAGGTACAGTTTCCGCGGGGCCTTTCTTTGGCCCCCTCTTTTACGGGCTTGTACCCAGTCCCTTATGAGGTTGACTTTTTTCGATAAACGCAACCTCATATCTCCGAATCTCCTCATGATCTGATCCTGGGTCCTCTGGACGTCACACACCAATCTAACCGCATTGGTGATAGACTCCCAGAGGGCCTTCTTAACAGGCGCATCTGTCGAGCTCCTCTTGTTCCCAAACAGCTGGGGATAAAAGTCCTTGACGGCGTGGACCAGTGCAGCGCTCTCCTCCTTGGTGAACCTGGGAACTGACATGCCTGCTGGGTTGTCCAATAAATATATTATAATAATATAAACTGCCTGCAGGCATTAGAGAACTGACAAAGATGGCAACGTGTAATGGACTTTTATATGGTGAAGTAAACATGAGATGCACCATGGGACAATTTATCTGTACATCTGATTGGATAAAAGTTTGAAATATTGTTATAATGTCTGTGAGACCATCCTGACTCAAGTTGTGTTTGTGTGATGAACTCTGATTGGCCGTTCCTTAATGTTTCATATCTTAGTAACTTCCTTACACATACCGCTTGGTGGTGCTGTAACTTCATTTTTCATGTAGACTTATTTGTAACTCATGGGCCTGTCATGCGGATATGTGTGACGCAGATTTAATATCCGGGATCCGTGAAATATTAATGATTAAATACTCTTTAAAATCTAATCCTGTCACATTATTAATGTTGTAGACATTTCTCGGTTTAATAACGGTCTGTTTCTTTAATACAAATACACATTTAATATTGTATGTCTTTATTGTTCTTTAAATAAATTTATTGTGAAGTATTGACATTGCTCTATTAAATGTATTTATAATGCACATTGATTGTGTGCTATTGCGTGACATTACACTAATGTTTAAATATGCTAATCTGGTGTTTGAAGATGCGTTTCCCACGCAATATTTATTAATGTTAAAATTCCGGTTAGAATGTCAGTAACTTGGATAATCTGTTTATAAATGTTAAACTACAGCTTTGTTATTCGCAAATAAACCTCGAGCTTGTATTTCTCTGAAGTGCTCATATATGTTATTGTGCAATGGCGTCTTTAGTTTTAAAGAGACATTACAAACAAACAATTGTATCAAATGATCTGTAGAGATAGAAGATTGTTTAGACTTTAAACTGTAAATCATTTTCTCTTAGTATTTATATATCCTCAACAGAAGAAATTTAAATGCACATGGTTGAGACAATCACATAAGGCATCTCTGTGCATCCACCAATCTTCATCTACTGAGCCTATCTCGATATGCTTTTCAAGCAAAGTATGTCAAGATAGGAAGAGAAGTAAATACACTCTTTAAATCTCTTAAAGGGACACTGTCCAAACAAATTTACCATTGGTGATTGAGCATGAAATGTTAATCAACTTTATTATTTAATACGATTATCAAATGTTAAGTTATCTTGTTATGTTTCTTTGCAAATCAATAATGATATTTTATATTACGGACAATTGTTTAATAAAAACCTGGGTTGTCCTTGACGATTGTTGCATCAATTATTCCAAACAATCAAGTTCTGTCCAGAGTACTGAAGCAAATAAATTAGCTATTTACTGCCTTATTTCTAAAGTAATGATAGCAACATCACAATGAGCATTCATAATATGAGACAAGTTTTAAAGTTGATTAAAATAGAATACTCATTCAGAATGTATAAATCATTGTTTTTTTAAATGGCTACCTTTAAGTATATTTTGAGTTCATGTCCCTTTAAATAAACATTTCACAATAATGCTTAATATATCATAAACCTAGGCACCTTCCTTTTGCTAAATGAGTCTAACATATGAGTAAAGCAAATTTAGATTAACTTCTAGATTGTTTTACACACTGACTGAAATATATTTATTAAATGAGGTCTTTTTTAGCCTTCAGCGTAGAGGGACATTAAGCTATATGTTATGTATGCATTTTGTATAATAATCTTATATTTGACCAACTTAATATGTTTTGTTATTCAATCATTATATTGTAATTATATATATTCGTGGATTAAATACATCTCTACATAGGCTATTTTGATGCTGATTGTTGTTTGCATATAGATGCATTATATCATTGACTAAGATATGTGCATTTATTTTTATTTTAACAAGTATATTTAAAGACTGAATGTAATTCTATAGTACATTCTAAATATGTTTAAATTCTTGTATGATATTTGTAACAATGTATACAAAATATACATTTTGAATGACCCCTTTAAGGACCCAAACATATTGTATTTTGATTTAACATTGACAAAATAAACTAAAGGGGAAATTACATTCTATATAGATATTTGATGTCTAACCCAAGAGGTAAGATTGTAATAAATACATAATATTACTAAGTATAGTTAAATGACTCCACTAGAAAATTACATAGATTAACCTGGCATCCAATAACTAATTTTTTAAAAATATCAAGTTAAATGACCTACCATTTATAAATGTAATAATTGTAAAATATTTTCTAATAATGTTTTGAGATACCTAAGGAAGATACATGATCTTATACAATTCTTTTTACATTCAACAACACTGTCACTTTCATGTCATTGAACCACTTCACCTTATTAAATGTTAAAACAATCATAATATTAATACATATCCTAAATATTTTTAATATATACTTTTTCAATATAAAAGCATTGAAGAATATGACTCCCCAATTAATGTTAAAAGATATCTTTTAATATTCTCTGAAGATTTTTATTTTCTACTATTAATGCATTATTTTCTCTTATGCATGTGCTTGTCAAATAGCCAACTACCAGTCATGGGAGTCCAAGTTTTATTTATTTACAGATTATATTGATATATATTAGAATCTGTTAAAAATAAACATATATTTAATAGAAAATAATTAAATATTCCAGGAAGTCATCAGATGCCAATCTGAAATGACAAATAATAAAAATGGAACAAAGTTAATACACACGTTGTAAAATATTCATAAAATACATTTAAAATCATATGGTGTCTATGCTCTAACTTTGATCAACATTTTTTAAAGATAATCATTACATTGATTTTAAATTAATGAAATACATACACCATTATATTGTTGATTAAAAATTATATTTAAATATCAAAAATTAAAATTATACATAATAATGTATATCACATGTAAACAATATATGTATGCTGAACATAAATGTAATATTTCATGTCCATTCAAATACCTCTATATCAACTATAATATGTATTCCTTTTTCTGATTGTGATCCCTAAATATCTAATTAAGAACTAAATATGACTAATGTATGTAAGCTACTAATATTCTACAGTCTTCACTAGCATGCATTGGTACACCAACCTGGACAATGCATGGTCTTTGAAAGTCAATTCAGGGGTAAACAGTTGATCTTCAATAGGTGTCTTATTCATCAGTTCATTAAATAGAGGACTGGGAAATACCATCTAAAAAAGTAAAATCATCTAAGTGTCTGATTGTGATCCCTAAATATCTAATTAAGAACTAAATATGACTAATGTATGTAAGCTACTAATATTCTACAGTCTTCACTAGCATGCATTGGTACACCAACCTGGACAATGCATGGTCTTTGAAAGTCAATTCAGGGGTAAACAGTTGATCTTCAATAGGTGTCTTATTCATCAGTTCATTAAATAGAGGACTGGGAAATACCATCTAAAAAAGTAAAATCATCTAAGTGTCTGATTGTGATCCCTAAATATCTAATTAAGAACTAAATATGACTAATGTATGTAAGCTACTAATATTCTACAGTCTTCACTAGCATGCATTGGTACACCAACCTGGACAATGCATGGTCTTTGAAAGTCAATTCAGGGGTAAACAGTTGATCTTCAATAGGTGTCTTATTCATCAGTTCATTAAATAGAGGACTGGGAAATACCATCTAAAAAAGTAAAATCATCTAAGTGTCTGATTGTGATCCCTAAATATCTAATTAAGAACTAAATATGACTAATGTATGTAAGCTACTAATATTCTACAGTCTTCACTAGCATGCATTGGTACACCAACCTGGACAATGCATGGTCTTTGAAAGTCAATTCAGGGGTAAACAGTTGATCTTCAATAGGTGTCTTATTCATCAGTTCATTAAATAGAGGACTGGGAAATACCATCTAAAAAAGTAAAATCATCTAAGTGTCTGATTGTGATCCCTAAATATCTAATTAAGAACTAAATATGACTAATGTATGTAAGCTACTAATATTCTACAGTCTTCACTAGCATGCATTGGTACACCAACCTGGACAATGCATGGTCTTTGAAAGTCAATTCAGGGGTAAACAGTTGATCTTCAATAGGTGTCTTATTCATCAGTTCATTAAATAGAGGACTGGGAAATACCATCTAAAAAAGTAAAATCATCTAAGTGTCTGATTGTGATCCCTAAATATCTAATTAAGAACTAAATATGACTAATGTATGTAAGCTACTAATATTCTACAGTCTTCACTAGCATGCATTGGTACACCAACCTGGACAATGCATGGTCTTTGAAAGTCAATTCAGGGGTAAACAGTTGATCTTCAATAGGTGTATTATTCATCAGTTCATTAAATAGAGGACTGGGAAATACCATCTACAAAATAGAAAATCATCTAAGTGTCTCCAATAGGATGTCTCCACAGCCTTATTCTATCAAATAGTTTGCACTTACCATGTGAACATGTATTTGTATGGTTTTCAAGGTCAGCAGAATTGAAATATAATGCCAGACATGATCCCATTGGTATACTTCAATTTCAATCTTGGCTTTTCCCCCACTGTCAGTCTTGGAAATCTTCACTGTCAGGCTTCAAATTGTTCCCTTTCAGTCTTTAGATTAAGTCATCTCCCTAATGTAAGAAATTATATATAAAGATTTCATACAAGTGTGTGAATCAGTTCTGTACCCCTCTCCCACCCCCCATTTCATAATAAATATCTATCACTAGCTTACTAAGCCTGTGTATGAACCTGTGTTATTTTCTATCAAGTGTGAAGATGAGTCATATTGAGCAGAACAAACCTCTGTGTGACATTGAACCATAGTCATTCTAGAGTATCCCTTTCTGATTATGTACATTTTAAGTAATGTGTAAACAAAGTTATATTTTTTAAAATGTATGCCATATGATGTATTTGTGTACAAATCATGCCAGCAACAGTCCATACATTTCTACTTACCATCTGATGTCCTCTTTAAAAACCAGGTGGCAAAGACTCGCTATAGGACCCAATGCCCAGAGCATCACCTATATTATGAGAAATAAAGATTATTCTAACATTTGATCAATACTAACATGTTTGCACAATTCTCTACTTGTCATTTCCCTAGAGTTCACATCTATTGAAAATACTCCAGTGTAACTTCTATTATTTACCGTCTAAAGTGGCGGTTGATGACGTCTGCTCTGACATCAAGTCCCTCGTCCTGGAATTCCCCCTCTAGAACAGGATCATCCTCCTCATCTCTGAGGAGGTCTCTGTCCACCGGGACGGCCTGCAGCATCCCAGCCCGCTGTGCAATATTATGCAGGACGCTACAGGCTACAACGATCTTAGCCACCTTCTTTGGGTTGTACTGGAGTGCTCCTCCAGAACGGTCCAGGCACCTGAATCTCATCTTCAGGAGCCCGAACATCCTTTCAACCACCGCCCTGGTTCTCTTATGAGCCCTATTGTAGCGCTCCTCAGACACATCAGTTGGGCTACGCAAGGGGGTAATGAGCCAAGGCCGGCTCATGTACCCAGAATCACCTATAAATTTAGAACAGAACATAATTCAAACAGAATACTTAAACTAGTATATTGTTGTATAAATATATTTTTTAAAAACCATAATCCATATTAAAAGTTGTCAGAAACATAAAAAAAAATAAATAAATTTATATATAAATCTGTATCTTGCCATTTCATCTAAGACATGCTACATATGCGTATTTCTCCTAAACCAAACCTTGTGTAAAATGCTAACTACATGGTTACATTGCATTCTCTATCTGAACACTTAAGGTAAGACATGCTACATATCTGCATTTCAATAAAACTAGACATTAGCAGAAAAATACAATGACAGGGTTAAATTGCATGAGATAATATCTTGCCATTTCATCTAAGACATGCTACATATGCGTATTTCTACTAAACCAAACCTTGTGTAAAATGCTAACTACATGGTTACATTGCATTCTCTATATGAACACTTAAGGTAAGACATGCTACATATCTGCATTTCAATAAAACTAGACATTAGCAGAAAAAGACAATGACAGGGTTAAATTGCATGAGATAATATCTTGCCATTTCATCTAAGACATGCTACATATGCGTATTTCTACTAAACCAAACCTTGTGTAAAATGCTAACTACATGGTTACATTGCATTCTCTATATGAACACTTAAGGTAAGACATGCTACATATCTGCATTTCAATAAAACTAGACATTAGCGGAAAAAGACAATGACAGGGTTAAATTGCATGAGATAATATCTTGCCATTTCATCTAAGACATGCTACATATGCGTATTTCTACTAAACCAAACCTTGTGTAAAATGCTAACTACATGGTTACATTGCATTCTCTATATGAACACTTAAGGTAAGACATGCTACATATCTGCTTTTCAATAAAACTAGACATTAGCGGAAAAAGACAATGACAGGGTTAAATTGCATGAGATAATATCTTGCCATTTCATCTAAGACATGCTACATATGCGTATTTCTACTAAACCAAACCTTGTGTAAAATGCTAACTACATGGTTACATTGCATTCTCTATATGAACACTTAAGGTAAGACATGCTACATATCTGCTTTTCAATAAAACTAGACATTAGCGTCGGTAAATAACAAATGGTTAAATTTAATCCTATAGCTGAACATGACGCTAACAGTTAAAAAATACATGGGCAATTGTCAAAATAATTAACCATGTTGAGCACAAATACTCACCAACGAGATAACCAGGGGGCATTTGTCTTTCCTCAAACTGTCTCCACAGGGACGACAGAGAGAGGATGCGGGCATCATGACAAGCCCCTCCAAAATTCGCATACACATGCATAATCCTCATCCGTGCGTCACAAACATACTGCACGTTGAGGCTATGAAAATGTTTGCGATTTCTGAAGGGCAAGTCATCAATTGGAGCACGCAGCGCAATGTGGGTACAATCAATGGCTCCCAAGACATTGGGCAATTGAGCAATATCAAAGAATTCCCGCTTCAGGCGCCTCCAATCACCATCATTCTGTGGGAATCCTATGTATTGCTTACTGATACGTACCATGGCGTTCAGAAAGTTATCAAACACCCCAGAGAATGTACCTTGAGCCAGGCCATGCATGTACAGTTCTCCGGATTGAAAACTCCCGGAGGCCAGGACGTATAGACAGCTTAGCATCTTACTCATGGGGGGAACAGCAGTCCTTATTTGTATACGTGGCTCCAAATGAGGTTTAAGAAGCTCGTAAAGGCCAATGAGCTGTTCGCGATCGAGCCGATACTTATCAAAAACCTCAAAGTCACTCATGTTTTCCAAGGTGGGTCTCACCCTGTAGACACGAGGACCTAGAACCAGACGACCCCTTCGTCTCGGTCTGAGCCGCCGAGGCTGCCTGATTCGACCAACAGCTAGTTCGCCAATAGCACCACCAGCAGCGTCTACCATGTCATCGTCATCCATCTTTCAAAACAGCGTAACAAGGTAAGCACTTGATCTGATGTGGATCACAAGTGATGCATTGGCCATGTTGTTTGGGGGATTTATAGTACAATTAGTCCAATGGTAGTGAGTTTGTAATGATTGCTAATTGTATTCACTTGTTTGTATGTGAGCGGCGCGAATGCTTTCACAGTGGGCGTTTATTTGTTGTTTGCTGAAATGTTAGTTTCAAACAATGATTCTCAATGTGAAAGTGTCAAATATCACACATACAGTGCATGTTTGTAATGTTTGATCATATGCGTAATCAATATTTCTTAAACGCGATCTTATAGTAACAAGCACACGTCCAGGCTAACATGAATGAAAGTGCATAGTTGTGTATAATGTGCATCGAATGTGATCGATCAATGTTGATGCAATATTGTTTGTAAACGATAAAGTAACATCTGCCATCTGTAGTATTGTATATATAAGTGATTTCTGAGCTGTCAATATTGTATGCGTCCCATTAAAATGGCACTAATACTGAATAACTTCCGGCTGCCATCTGTAGTATTGGATATATAAGTGATTGCCGAGCTGTCAATATTGTATGCGTCCCTTTCAAATCGCAATAATAATTCCGAACTTCCCGTCTGCCATCTGTAGTATTGTATATATAAGTGATTGCCGAGCTGTCAATATTGTATGCGTCCCTTTAAAATCGCAATAATAATTCCGAACTTCCCGTCTGCCATCTGTAGTATTGTATATATAAGTGATTGCCGAGCTGTCAATATTGTATGCGTCCCATTCAAATGGCACTAATACTGAATAACTTCCGGCTGTCATCTGTAGTATTGTATATATAAGTGATTTTATATCTGACAATATTGTATGCGTCCCATAAAAATTGCACGAATACTGAATAACTTCCGGCTGCCATCTGTAGTATTGTATATATAATTGATTTGCGATCTGACAATATTTCTTAATTGTCCCATTGAAATCTCCATAATAATGCTGTTCAAAAGTGTGGTTTACGTATATGTTGTATTGTAGTATTGAGTGTTAAAGTTCCTAAAGGGGCGGTACAGTGGTGAATCTGTGATGTGTATGGTTGAATATTGTAATGACGTCATGATATTATTAACCTGCCTATGTAGTTGTGAAATCCTCATTGTGTTGTTGTATTGTGCTACATTGTTATTGTGTGCTGAATAAAATCTAAATGTGTGCTTTGTGGTTGCGTGATGGGTGATGCGTGTTATGTACATGTACGTATATATTGTGATTGTGTCCCACATATGCTGACTTCTATATAGCGGTCTGGCATTGTTGTTCCTTCCCATAAAGTGACATCTGTAATCTGGTGTAATGATGTTCGTGTTGTACGTAATTCCTAATGGTTTCTGGTGATGGAATCATGATGTTAAAAGTACAGTAAAATCCATATGTTGTGTTTTGTGATTCCTAGAGAGAATGTAATGTGTTTTTCCCCCATCATTTGAATGCACATGTATGAGTGAATGTTAAACGTAATGTATGTGCATCCATGAGTGATTATGTGTTAAGCCTATGTAGATATGCAGTTGCTGCAAGCATATGAGTTGAATAACTGAAATGCAATAATAAAGGTAAATGAGAGATGTTTCCCATTGTGTAGTGTTTGTGAATCCAGAAATGTGTATTGAATTTTATTTTAATTGTAAATGTAATTTTATTGAAATAATAATGTGTTACTAGTGATGGGGATTTGTAGTTGATGTAATCTAAAAGTGTTAAAAATATTTATGGTGTGGTGAATATTTAATATTAAAAAACATAAGTCCACCATAGGGAAATAGTCATTTCTTGATCTATTTATCATCGCTAGGTCTAACGCATGAAATCATGTATTTTCTAGCGCTGGTATTTGGAGTTTTTCAGTCTACGCTATTTGCGTGCGTTAGGGAAATGAGGGTTTCGCGTGCACGAGCACGTCTTCCCAATAGAAGTCAATGGAGGCTCCAAAGATTTCAATTTTTTTTTTCTAAGACTGGTTTTCCTCGTAAAGTGAGTGACGTCATGATCTTGTGTGAAAAAGTAAATAAATCGTGTTCTTTTTGTAATAAATAAATATTTTGTGTATGTCATGTGGTGTATATTGTTTGTATGCATCGATGAGTGTATGTTTGTGATAATGTTATTCGTTAGATGTAGGTATATGAGGGTCTTTTCCCGTATGTCCATGTAAGTCAATGGGAAAATGGATTTGTGTGGATTTTTTTCAAACACCCGAGATCTCGCAACTTTAATCCTTTGTATTTTAACGAAAAAAAAAAAAATAAGAAAAATAAAGATAGTGTTGTGTTTGTATGAGTGTAAGTGTACTTTGTGTAATATTTGTTTTGTGATTCGTGGATGTTTTTTTTGGCGGTATATGTTTACTACTGGGTCTGAGGTGGCGGTAGAAAGGTGAGCGTTAGGTGTATTTTGAGTGGCGGTAAATAAACTCTAAATACCGGAGTGCGTAAGAAACCCGCGTTAGGAGCCTCTAACGCTGGTTTTTACGGATAACGCCGAACTCTAAATCTAGGCCTAAGTCCCGATCTACTTCTAGGATTAAGGAACAAATATAAAAAACCAGCACCTATTGAATTAGAATAAACCTATCTTGTTGAGTTTTTAATATACTCACAGATATCGGCAAATACGTTAAGTAAATATATATATATAAATAGTGCAGACATCTTTTTCAGCAAACAAAAACAATCTGGGTTATTTGCAATTTTTTTTTTTTCGCTTTTTTCGCCTTTTTCATTTTTTCCGTTTTTTTCGCTTTCGATTAAGACAGAAAGAAAAAAAACCACTCAAAAATCGAGTAACCTGTTTTTATATTACGAGAAAATACATATATATTTTTGGACATAAACTTATCTAAACAATTTTAATATGTTTTTAACAATATTTCCTATTTGATATTTTATATAGACATATGTTTTTATCTAATCAGTTAGTTATTGTTGTTACATTTTTTAGAAATTATTCCATTCAGCCACTTAGAAGAATGTCTAACAAAATCGTCTCTTTGCAACAATGTTACCAATATGCTTATTGGTTCTGCTCTATCCAATCAGGTGACATGTACACCTTTTTAAATGTACCTTTTAACAATGTATGTAATTGATCTGATGAAACGGCCAGGAGCTAACGGCCGAGAAACGCGTTATCAGCTCCAAAAATAAAACCCCTTTTTTCCAGTTACTCAGCCTGGATTGAGTTTTATTTTCTTGTGCAAAGAGACGCATATTTCAGCCCTATAACAGTTCACACTGTTTACTGCTTAAGAGGTTACGATTCCAACTGGAATAAACAAACAAACACCTTACCAAGTACGGCATCCAACAAAGGATAGTTTGGGAATTTTGTCCTTGGATCGTGAGACACCGAGAGACCAGCACCTTATCGCTTTGGTCAGCGTGCTGACTGCTGAGAATGTCAGCCTGCTCGTATGCACTTTTTTAACGAAAAGTGCCACTCCACTTGTGAGTACCTGTCTTTTGGTTTATACTAAATCTTCCCACCTGTCTAGAGATATCTGCACTATGAGGCGCTCTCTTTTTCTCTTCACCATTTAGATTTCTGACTCACCGACAGCACCAAGAGAAGCAGCCTCGCCGCACGGATTTCGCCTGTTTGATTGATTGAACTTTCATAAGACTTTTATCTTATTTTTGGCATCACTGATGGACACTTTTGGGTTTGCATTAGTTTATAATTATTAATCACCGTTTTTTTCACTTGACCATTTACCTTTATTTTTATGTTATAAATTGTATCACATCACCAAGTTATATAAGCACTACCATTATTATTATCAATTCCACTATATTCTACCTCAGAATCACTTACCAGTCTGAGACATAACACAAACACCACCTTAGCATTGAAACATTTCTGTTTATTTATAACAAATATTCTGCCACACAGATACACACTTTTTTCCACAGATTTTTTCCAAATATATTTTTTCAGTACTCAGCAACATATTTTTTCTCTAAGAAATTTTCTATATGGCGCCCCCTATCTATATTCAATAATATATATTTTCATTAGTGTTAACAAGTTACATTGGTTCCTATTTTACACTCAGGTCCCTGTCAGAACACTGCGGCAAGGCTGTCACACTTGAGAAGCTGTATCTGTTCTACAGCATAGATCCTGGAGGGTAAGTCTGCTTTATTTTACTATTTAGCAGGCACTCCTATTATTAGGGTCACAGTGTGACTCCTCATAACCTCAATAGGATCAAGGGTTAATATCTCCTTTATTCAGAGATTAATTTAGAACAGTTTGGGGATATATGTACTGCTTTGTTCTCTAAGGAACATATTGTGAAGGTTTGGGCTCAAATAGACTGCATACTTTTGGCAATGTACCAGACAGGTTTTACTTTCGTTTTTGTGAGTTGCGCAGCTTCTAATAGATTTGCGTGCTTTTTCTCATAGCAGGGGAGGTCCCTTGTGCACCACGTAATCCGGTGCGGCTCATTTGTTTTCCGTGCAATCCTACTGCAGGAACTCTGGCAATCCTATGGAGATTGTTTTATAACTGGGTCTAGGAGGTGGTGAGTGCCACAGACATTGGGGGTATAAAGGTGCCTCTTTTAATTAATAAACCATTGTTGTTTAAATCTGTTTTCTTTCTGTGGGATTGCATCTCCAGCAATGGAGGACTCTGATAATACGTTAGAAAGTTCTGCACTTTCTATTCTAAATAATAATACCTGTTTATACTGTGAGGAGGCTGTGGTTTGTCCACCTGCTCAATTTTGTTCCAGTTGCCTGGGTACCGTTCTAAAGTCTAAGAAGGGAGCTATATCTGCTAACCCCCCTAGCATAATTAGTCCCTCTGAATCGTCAACCTCTCAGTATTCTGTGGTCCGGGATATACCTACCCTATCCCTTCAATCCGCTTCACATATAGTTCCCCGCAGCAAGCCTAATACTCCAGCTGGAGGGGGCTTTTTCCCTGCAGAGTTTACCACGCAGTTACAATCTGCTGTGTCTGCGGCCCTGAGTGCCTTACCTATCTCTGGTAAACGAAAGAGTAAGGTTAAACATAGTTCTACTGAATTAGATTCAGCTAATTTCCAATCGGATTTAGCCAGTATGTCTCAATTGTCTGAGATGAGTTAACCTCTAGGGTCAGAAGGTGAACTCTCTGGGTCGGAGACTTCATTTACTAAACCCCTTCAGATTTAAGATTGAGCATCTGCGTTTTTTACTAAAGAAGGTTCTGTCTACTTTATAGGTTCCGGAAGCAGAACTGCCTGAGGAATCTAAGATTTCTAAGTTAGACAGGGTTTATGAGGACAGAAAGACCCCACAAATGGTTCCTGTCCCAGTTTGTATGGCGAATATTATCACTAGTGAATAGGAAAGAGTTGGAACTCCTCTTTCCCCTTTGTCAACTTTTAAGAAGTTATTCCCGGTCCCTGATTCTCGGCTGGAATTATGTTGTTCCATCCCTAAGGTGGATGGTGCCATTTCGACACTAGCTAAGTGTACCACTATCCCTCTGGAAGATAGCTCTTCCTTTAGGGAGCCTATGGACAAGAAGTTGGAAAGTTAATTGAGAAGAATGTTCCAACACACAGGATTTTTATTTTAACCGGAGGCAGCGGTTGCCGCTGTGGCTGCCACCTACCGGTGTGACTCTCAGAACTTATCGAGGTGGAATCTCCCCTCGAGGATTTTCAGGAGAGGATTAAGGCCTTAAGAATAGCCAACTCCTTTATCTGTGATGCGAATATGCAGATTGTACGCCTGAATGCAAAGTCCTAGCTCGCAGGGCTCTCTGGTTGAAATCTTGGTCTGCGGAAATGGTTTTTAAATCCAGGCTCCTTTCCTTACCTTTCAAGGGGAAGGTTTTATTTGATCCAGGCCTGGACTCTATCATTTCTACTGTTACCGTAGGGAAAGGTGTTTTCCTTTCGCAGGATAAGAAAAACAGACCTAAGGAACGGCAGTCTTCTAATTTTCGTTCCTTTCGTTTGAACAAGTCCCAGAGAACTCCATCATCATCTAAGCCTGAGCAACCCAAGAGTCCCAGGAAACCTGCTCAGTCCTTTTGGGAACATCACTCCTGGCCAGCAGGAGGAGGCAAATAGCACCACAACAAAGCTGTTAAGTATCACTTCCCTTCCCACAACCCCCAGTCATTCTCTTTGCCTCTAGTGCAAGGAGGAGGTGAAGTTTTAGGTGTCTGAAGAAAATGGATTTATCTCACTTCAATCAAGAGTTTGTCATTTTGAAAGCTAGATTATGTTTACTCTAATCTTTCACCTTTCCAAGGATTGGGTCTAGCCGTACTCCACGTCAGTCTCTTCAGCAGGGCAGTGGTGGCTTTAAAGCAGTTAGGAACTTGTAAGGTGCTGCATTTTCCTAACATTGTGCTTCCCTAGTACAGAAAGCAGGAGTAGGTTTACTCTAGCCTTTCTTTTCTACACAGGTCATATGCAGGTAAGTGACTTTTGTCTTCTGGGGCTAGGAGGCTGGCACTGAAGAGGTTAAGAAACCAAAGAATTTAAATTTCAATAGAAACTGCACTTAATTTTGGACTGAAATCCTTACGGTAGGATATGCTTGGCAGTGGGCAGGCACTTCATTACATGTATTGGAATTACAGAGGAAAGCATACACTTGGGCTGCACTCCTAGGTCAAGTTGCAAATTAGTTGCAAATAATAATCACTTGGTTGCTGATCCAAGATTGGAATGTGGGAATAGGAATAGACACTACATTAAAATATAACTTTTATTGGGTTTAACAATTAAAATAGGAAAAATCATTAAAACCACACTTAAGTACCGACTGTAGTATGTAGAAATTTAATAACCGAATTTGTGGTTCAGTTAAGCAGTTATACCTGCTTGCATGCAAGCCTAGTATACCTATCTAACGTAGTACATAACTTGTAAATTACCAGTAGTAGTGATAGGTTGGCTTAACACTCTATATTAATACGTGTGTGCGAGAATAGAGTAAAGGGTAAGTCCACTTTTATTTAGACAGGTAGTTAAACCATGACTGATTGAGTATTATCATATATGAGCTTAATAGACTAGCGTTGTAATGGCACACAATACTGTGACTCAATGTGCCCAAACTTCTCCTAAATATTCATATGATAAACCACAATATAGAAAAGGTGAAAATAACTATAGGAGAGAGGTTGTGCTAAAATATTGGTTAGAAGCTTGCCACGTGTTTATATTGGCATTGTAACATTCACAGGTTCACTTGTTATATTGTCTCCGGGTTATTTTCACCTTTTCTATATTGTGGTTTATCATATGAATATTTAGGAGAAGTTTGGGCACATTGAGTCACAGTATTGTGTGCCATTACAACGCTAGTCTATTAAGCTCATATATGATAATACTCAATCAGTCATGGTTTAACTACCTGTCTAAATAAAAGTGGACTTACCCTTTACTCTATTCTCGCACACACGTATTAATATAGAGTGTTAAGCCAACCTATCACTACTACTGGTAATTTACAAGTTATGTACTACGTTAGATAGGTATACTAGGCTTGCATGCAAGCAGGTATAACTGCTTAACTGAACCACAAATTCGGTTATTAAATTTCTACATACTACAGTCGGTACTTAAGTGTGGTTTTAATGATTTTTCCTATTTTAATTGTTAAACCCAATAAAAGTTATATTTTAATGTAGTGTCTATTCCTATTCCCACATTCCAATCTTGGATCAGCAACCAAGTGATTATTATTTGCAACTAATTTGCAACTTGACCTAGGAGTGCAGCCCAAGTGTATGCTTTCCTCTGTAATTCCAATACTCATACTCATACACCATGCACCCACATCTTGCCGTACTGTAGTGGCATAATTTAAGATATAAATAGGTCTATTACACATAGGTAGTGCCATTGGTAACTTTTTCAAATTAAACTTCATTACATGTGATTGGAGACTTAGGGCTTAACCTCTTTCATGGAGGAAGGAGTTAACTCCCTATAGAGGCTCAGTTTTAATTTTAGTCCTGGGATCCTAACCTTTTTTCGAATGGAGGTTTAAGAACTATGGTTATTAAGACAAATAGAGGTCTGTTCATGATGCAAAAGTTCCATAGCGGAGGTACTAGATGTAGGAGAAATGATCTTTACTATATGTGCTGTTTTCCTCTGTGAGAGCCAGAATAGCACCTAATGAACGGTACATTTATACTTTAAAGGGACAGTCTACACCAGATTTTTTATTGTTTTAAAAGATAGATAATCCCTTTATTACCCATTTCCCAGTTATGCATAACCAACACAGTTATAATAATATACTTTTAACCTCTGTGATTATCTTGTATCTAAGCCTCTGCAAACTGCCCCTTTTTTTCAGTTCTTTTGACAGACTTGCAGTCTAGCCAATCAGTGCCTGCTCCCAGATAACTTCTCGTGCATATGAAATACGTGAACTAACACCCTCTAGTGGTGAAAAACTGTTAAAATGCAATCTGAAAGAGGTGGGCTTCAAGGTCTAAGAAATTAGCATATGAACCTCCTAGGTTAATCTTTCAACTAAGAATACTAAGAGAACAAAGCAAAATTGGGGATAAAAGTAAATTGGAAAATTGTTTAAAATTACATGCTCTATCTGAATCATGAAAGTTTATTTTGGCCAGACTGTCCCTTTAATAGGTATCAGAACGCCATTAATTTAGGTTTAGATTGTCTTACTGAGGTATCTTGCTCTCTTGGCGAGAGGAAGCGCAATATATTGCGTGCTTCATCTTTTTGCCATTTTATGTCCACCTCCTTCTCAGAGGAAGGGAGAGGGCCATTTTGAGGGTAGGGATTCAATTTCTCAGTCGGATTGTCTTGTTCTCAAAATCTCCAACAGAACAAGCATTAATATCCTTTAGGGTTATCCAGGCTGTTAAAATTGTAATCCCGGACGACGACATGCCCTGTCTCAAAAACATTTTTTGTCTAAAGGTTGAAATGAGTGTAACACCATAGTGTATGTTACACGTTAATAAAAAATAAAGTATACCTGTGTGTTACTGAGGCGAATAAGGTTAATAAATGCACGTTTATAAATGTTCTGAGGCAAATATTAATTCTATCTCATAAGGTATACTGTATGTGTATCATTTTATAGAGACTGGTGTACTACTGGAGTACATATTTTTTACATCCTCAAGTTAAGGTTTTTATATATGCGGATTTAGTCCACTGTAGTTCAGTGGTGAGCTATCCAGTTTATATCTAAAAATGATTAGTGGCCTTGATGGATTAAATGGATAAATTGCTTATCTTTTAATATAAAGATTTTTTTTAACCATATGCCTCATGTCCCTCAGGGGAAGTTTATTCCTCAGTGCTGCTCTTATAGCGTAGTTTCTAAGTCATCAGTTTAGTATCAGAGTTTCCTTGTTTGGTAACCTATACTGGTAGGGTATTAGTATAAGACTATTGAATCTCTTCATAGGTTGTTGCCCTCTGAGCCTCATGTCTCCCAGGATGATGCTGGGAGTGTATTTGCTTACAGATTTGCAGCTCAGGTATCCTATGCGGTATCTGCGGCTTTATCTGTTTTTCCTTACCTATACGTAAACTGCAAGAAGACATTACTCTTTCAGATAGTAAGGTTTCTGCTCCACTTTCCGATATACAGGCTGCTATCTCTCCTGAGTCTTGTGTGGAGGATTCGCCGGTAGCTTCTGAGGGTAAACTCTCAGATTCGGACAGTATAATTCCTTCATCTGATGCTGAAGTGGTAACTTTCAGATGTATGCTTGCACACCTTGTATATTGTTAAAGGAGGTTATGGCTACTTGAACGACTTTGATAACAATGTCGTTGTCAACCTTTAAAGGCTTTGTAACTTTATCATTTCCATGATGTTCCTTCCCATGAGGAAGTGTTTTTACGTGGCCTTAGTTATTTTCACAGGAATGGGAGAAACTGGTATTCTTCCTGTCTCTCGTCCTTTAAAATTTTTTCCTGTCACTGACTCCATTAAGATGCACAGTGCCTTAAATAGATCCTACCATTGCTAAGAGAACTTTGATCCTTATGGAGGGTAGCTGCTCTTTTACGGATCCATGGTTAAGAAGTTGGAGGTTCTATTGCTGTTTTGGAGCAATGCCTTGTCTTATTAGACTTGCTGTGCTAGCTCGTCGGGCGTTATGGCTGATATCTTGGGCAGCTGATAAGCCTACCTTTGGCTTAGTAGTACAGTTTATGCCTTATAGTCCTGCTGTTGCAGGTCAAATATTTTATGTTTCCTGCAAATATGCGCCATGGTTTTTCCTTTTCAAGTATGAAAACGTGTGGGACTTGGTCTGACAGAACTATCCTCTGACTTTATGGGTGAAGAAAATGTTTTTTTTCTACCACAAGTCAAGAGAGTAGGACTTAGGGAAAGTTGCTTTTTTCCTCTTTCTGATCATGTCTTTAACTTAGTTTCATCTAAGAATCCCTTCCAGGGGCAGTTTTTTTTGTTAGTGTATCTGCAATTCAGGTATGATGAGAGGCATTCCTTGACCTAGGTTCAGGATCTTCCTCTCTGGGAGTGATAGTACCAGTCTCAGTCTGGGAACCTGATCCTCGTATTTCTGACTGTCAAAGTAGTATACATTATCTTTCAAAGAGATTTTGTCCAATCTACTTTCCCATGGACAGGAAATGAATAGAGATGAGTTTTTTTTGTTTCATCTACAAGGGTGCATATGTTGGGGGACCATAATAGATTCTCTATCTAGGAGAAGATTTCTAACAGAGGTCAGATAATCAAAGCTTTCTTCCTTTTACTCTCTCTGCTGTCTTCGGTCCGGTCAACAGCAAGCTCTAATGGTCCAGTTGCTAGCTTAACCTTCTTGTAATCAGAGGGTTGAGATTTTGAATCTATTTGCAGTTGATTTTCCTTCACTTTTCAGTGACTCTATGTATGGAGGGAATTGGTCTGGACATCAGTCCCTTTTTGCTATTTTCCATATAATGGAGATCTGATCGGATCTGTCTCAGGAGGTGGATCTAGATCAGTCATCAAGAGATTTTCTTCCGTGGTGGTTTTTCAAGACTATCTGTTTCAGAGCTTGTGCTTCTAGAGACATTCCTGGGTGATGTGATCTCGGATGCCAGTCTACTGGGCTGGAAACAGTCTGGGACTCATGTAAGGCATGGAAGTGTCTGCCTTCCTCTTTAACATCCTGGAGTTGAAAGAGATTTGCATTGTTCTGAGGGCTTGGCCTCAGTTGTCTTTAACTTGGTTCCAGTCAGACTAGGTCTCCTCTGTGGCTTAAGTCAGTGGCCGTGCTGTCTAAAACACTGTATTAAACCTACAGTCTCCTTGGAGGCATGGGCTCAGTTTCCTCCACTCCAGTATCCAGTTAACTATGCAGTACTTGGATATTATTTAATCCAGAGGGACTCGGAGTTCCTTAGTCATAGGTGTGACTTGGATTGTCTGTGAGCAGGAGCTCACAATTGTTGTTTATCATCCACTTTCTAGGGGTGGACAACTGGGAATCGGATTTCCGAACAGACAGATATTTCATCCGGACAGTGGGACTCTCCATCCGGAGGTACTTTCCAGGAAACCCTTACATGGGGGTTCCCGGAATGGGCTTTTGAAGGAGTTTCAGCAGAACGCCAGGCTTCCAAGATACAGTTCAAGATCTAGTGATCCATAGACTGTTCTGATTGATGTTCTGATGGTGCTTCCTGGGATTTCAATCTGGCATCCCTGTTTCCTCCGTTTGCTTCCTTTCACGAGTTGTTGATCGTGTCAAACAGGAGAGAGCATCAGTAATTCTGATAGTTCCTGTGTGGCCTCGCAGGATTAAGTAGGCAGGCCTAGTGGAGATTTTGCCTATCTCACCTTAGAGATTTCTTCTGAAGGAAGGACCTTCTAGTTGAGGGTCTTTTCCTTCTCCCAAATATAATTTCTCGGAAGCTGACTGCTTAGAAAGGGACGCTTAATTCGGTTTAAGCGTGGGTTCTGAGTTGGGCTTTGAGACCAGGTTTCTGACTTGTAGACTGTTTCTTGAGACATTTACAATAAGTATGGCGTAGGAGTAGGGTCAGGATTCTTAGTGTTCTGCCCTTTCTGCGGGAAGGTCTGGAGTTTCGTCAGTCAGTTCTCTGAAGGGTCAGATTTCTGCATTATCTTTTCTTCTACATAAGCGGCTGGCAGACGTGCCAGATGTGCAAACTTTTTGTCAGGCCTTGGTCAGAATCAGGCCTGTGTTTAAGTCTGTTGCTCCTCCTGGGAGCTTTAACTTTTGTTCTTAAAGTTTTGCAGCAGCTATGTTTGGGCCTTTGCATTCCATAGATTTTAAGGGTTATCTTGGAAGGTTTTGCTTAATTTTGCTATCGTTTCCGCTCGGAGAGTGTCTTTACTCTCAGCTTTGCAGTGTGATTCGCCTTATCTTATCTTTCATGCCGATGAGGCGGTCCTTTGTATTAAGTAAAGTTCCTTTCTAAAGTAAATTTAAATCGGGAAATTGTTGTTCCTTCTCTTTGTCGTAGTTCTTCTTTATCTGAAGAACGTTTGTTGCACAACTTGGTGATTGTGCATGCTTTACAATTTTAATTACAAGCGACTAAGGATTTTCTCCAGTCTTCTGTCCTGTTTGTTTGTTTCTCTGGGAAACGTAAGGGTCAGAAAGCTTCTGTTTCTATAATTGCTTTTGATTATGAGACCGCTAGGCAGCAGTCTCCTGAAAGAATTACAGCTCATTCCACTAGGACTGTTTCTGCTTGGGTTTTCAAAAAGGAAGCTTCTGTGGAATGGATTGGCAAGGCTACAACTTGGTCTTCTCTGCATTCTCTATCAAAATTTTACAAATTTGATTATTTTACCTTGACAGAGGTTCTCTTGGGAGAAAGGTTCTTCAAGCTGTGGTGCCTTCTGTTTAGGTTACCTGTCTTGTCCTTCCCTAATCATCTGTGTCCTCTAGCTTGGGTATTGATTCCCAACAGTAATTGATGATTCCGTGGACTAACCGTGTCTTAAGAAAAAAACCAAAATGTATGCTTACCTGATAAATGTATTTCTTCTACAAGATACGACAAGTCCACGGATTCAGCCTTTACTTGTGGGGATATTATCCTCCTGCTAACAGGAAGTGGCAAAGAGCACCACAGCAGAGCTGTCTATATAGCTCCTCCCTTGACTCCACCCCCCAGTCATTCTCTTTGCCTACACTAAGTAATAGGAAGGGTAAAGTGAAAGAGGTGATAAAATGTTAGTTTTTATTTTCTTCAAGCAAGACTTTTTTATTTTAAATGGTACCGGTGAGTGCTATTTTTTCTCCGGCAGCAGATGGATGAAGATTTCTGCCTGGAGACTGATGATCTTAGCAGTTGTCACTAAGATCCAGAGTAGTTCCCACAGAATGGCTGAGGAGTACTTAAGAAACTTCAGTGTGAGGAACGTTTTTCATGCTACAAGCATTGAGGTATGTTCAGTCATTTTTTTCTGGAGAGACTGTGTTATTTCAGAATTGGCTGACAGTATCCCCATGAGGGAGAGGGTAAGCAGTAATCCTAATGTGAAAGAGAAGGGTATTACTGGACCTGTATGTTGGGCTGTAAAAAATGGTTGACACTGATGACATAATGTTTGTGGGCAAACGATTCTATGTTTGGAGGTAGATTAACGTTTTTTGTGACAAACGTTTTTATAATGGCAATGGAGGGTGCACATGGCTTCTGTTAGACCTGGGTATATTAACCCACATGGCTAGGTTTTTAGACCGCTTTGTAGCGGTTCTTTTGCAAGGCTGTGAGACATCGAGGTAGATGGGCGGGGCCTATTTTCGCGCCTCAGGTGCGCAGTTGTATTCCCCATGCAAGCAGCAAGCTCCAGCTCCGGTGGGCCTCTCAGGAAAGTTTGGGCCTGATCGAAAGTGTTAAACTGATTTTGCAGACCCCTGAGGGCAGGTAGGCGCCACAGCAGGGCTGTGGCGAGGTGCAGGTTTTTTTTTTTTGGTTAATCATAACGTTTTTTTTATAACGTTTTTGTACATAAGGGTTAAGTAGCCCTTTTCTTGTGGTGCAATCTTAGCTGGCAAGTTAGGATACATATATAATAAAATTGAGATAATTTTGTAATTTTAAAGCAGTTTTGAAAAAATTGTATGCTTTTTTTCTCTTAAAGGCGCAGTACCGTTTTTTCAGATTCATATTTTTTTCACTAAATAGAGTGTTTTCAAGCCTGTTTGTGGTCATTACTAGCCTGTTTTAACATGTCTGACATTTAGGAAAGCCAATGTTCCATGTGTTTAGAAGCCATTGTGGAACCCCCACTTCAAATGTGTCCCTCATGTACTGAAAGGGCCCTACATTGCAAAGAACATATTTTAGCTGGTAAAAGTATGTCTCAGGATGATTCTCAGTCTGAAGAGAATCAGGTTATGCCATCTGTCTCTCCCCAAGTGTCACAACCTTTAACGCCCGCCCAAGCGATGCCAAGTACTTCTAGTGCGTCTAATTCTTTCACCCTGCAAGATATGGCTGCAGTTATGTCTACTACCCTTACAGAGGTATTATCTAAACTGCCAGGTTTACAGGGTAAGTGCAGTAGGTCAGGTATTAGAGTAAATACTGAGCCCTCTGATGCTTTATTGGCCATCTCCGATGTACCCTCACAGTGTTCTGATTTGGGGGTGGGGGAATTGCTTTCTCAGGGAGAGCTTTCTGATTCAGGAAAGATGTTCCCTCAAACAGACTCAGATGTGACGGTCTTTAAGTTTAAGCTTGAACACCTCCGTTTGTTACTCAGGGAGGTCTTAGCGACTCTGGATGATTGTGACCCTATTGTCATTCCACCAGAGAAACTGTGTAAAATGGATAAATATCTAGAGGTACCTACTTACACTAATGTTTTTCCAGTCCCTAGAAGAATTTCGGACATTGTTACTAAGGAATGGGATAGACCAGGCATTCCGTTCTCTCCCCCTCCTACTTTTAAGAAAATGTTTCCCATATCTGACACCATTCGGGATTCGTGGCAGACGGTCCCTAAGGTGGAGGGAGCTATTTCTACCCTGGCTAAGCGTACAACTATACCTATTGAGGACAGTTGTGCTTTCAAAGATCCTATGGATAAAAAATTAGAGGGGCTTCTAAAGAAATTGTTTATTCATCAGGGTTTTCTTCTACAACCTATAGCGTGCATTGTACCAGTAACCACTGCAGCAGCTTTTTGGTTTGAGGCTCTATAGGAGTCTCTTAAGGTTGAGACCCCACTAGGAGGGGAACTTCGCACAATCCAAGTCAGTCTGGAGACCTAACCAGACCTGGAATAAAGGTAAACAGGCCAAGAAGCCCGCTGCTGCTACCAAGACAGCATGAAGGGGCAGCCCCCGATCCGGGACCCGATCTAGTAGGGGGCAGACTTTCTCTTCGCTCAGGCTTGGGCAAGAAATGTTCAGGACTCCTGGGCATTAGAAATTGTCTCCCAGGGGTATCGGTTAGAATTCAAGGATTCTCTCCCAAGAGGGAGATTTCATCTTTCACGTTTGTCTGTAAACCAGACAAAAAGAGATGCGTTCTTACGCTGTGTAGAAGACCTACATACCATGGGTGTAATCTGTCCAGTTCCAAAATTAGAACAAGGGCAGGAGTTTTACTCCAATCTGTTTGTGGTTCCCAAAAAGGAGGGAACCTTCAGACCAATTTTAGATCTCAAAAGTTTAAACAAATTTCTCAGATTCCCATCGTTCAAGATGGAGACCATACGAACAATTTTACCAATGATCCAGAGGGTCAATATATGACCACCGTGGATTTGAAGGATGCGTATCTTCACATTCCTATCCACAAAGATCATCACCAGTTCCTCAGGTTCACCTTCCTGGACAAACATTACCAGTTTGTGGCCCTTCTTTTCACAGGAATGGGAGAAACTGGTATTCTTCCTGTCTCTCGTCCTTTAAAAAATTTTCCTGTCACTGACTCCATTAAGATGCACGGTGCCTTAAATAGATCCTACCATTGCTAAGAGAACTTTGATCCTTATGGAGGGTAGCTGCTCTTTTACGGATCCATGGTTAAGAAGTTGGAGGTTCTATTGCTGTTTTGGAGCAATGCCTTGTCTTATTAGACTTGCTGTGCTAGCTCGTCGGGCGTTATGGCTGATATCTTGGGCAGCTGATAAGCCTACCCTTGGCTTAGTAGTACAGTTTATGCCTTATAGTCCTGCTGTTGCAGGTCAAATATTTTATGTTTCCTGCAAATATGCGCCATGGTTTTTCCTTTTCAAGTATGAAAACGTGTGGGACTTGGTCTGACAGAACTATCCTCTGACTTTATGGGTGAAGAAAATGTTTTTTTTCTACCACAAGTCAAGAGAGTAGGACTTAGGGAAAGTTGCTTTTTTCCTCTTTCTGATCATGTCTTTTACTTAGTTTCATCTAAGAATCCCTTCCAGGGGCAGTTTTTTTTTGTTAGTGTATCTGCAATTCAGGTATGATGAGAGGCATTCCTTGACTTAGGTTCAGGATCTTCCTCTCTGGGAGTGATAGTACCAGTCTCAGTCTGGGAACCTGATCCTCGTATTTCTGACTGTCAAAGTAGTATACATTATCTTTCAAAGAGATTTTGTCCAATCTACTTTCCCATGGACAGGAAATGAATAGAGATGAGTTTTTTTGTTTCATCTACAAGGGTGCATATGTTGGGGGACCATAATAGATTCTCTATCTAGGAGAAGATTTCTAACAGAGGTCAGATAATCAAAGCTTTCTTCCTTTTACTCTCTCTGCTGTCTT
This sequence comes from Bombina bombina, assembly GCF_027579735.1. Lineage (NCBI taxonomy): Eukaryota > Metazoa > Chordata > Amphibia > Anura > Bombinatoridae > Bombina > Bombina bombina. The sequence continues at coordinate 1,071,733,020 of NC_069504.1, forward strand.
CGGTCCGGTCAACAGCAAGCTCTAATGGTCCAGTTGCTAGCTTAACCTTCTTGTAATCAGAGGGTTGAGATTTTGAATCTATTTGCAGTTGATTTTCCTTCACTTTTCAGTGACTCTATGTATGGAGGGAATTGGTCTGGACATCAGTCCCTTTTTGCTATTTTCCATATAATGGAGATCTGATCGTATCTGTCTCAGGAGGTGGATCTAGATCAGTCATCAAGAGATTTTCTTCCGTGGTAGTTTTTCAAGACTATCTGTTTCAGAGCTTGTGCTTCTAGAGACATTCCTGGGTGATGTTATCTCGGATGCCAGTCTACTGGGCTGGAAACAGTCTGGGACTCATGTAAGGCATGGAAGTGTCTGCCTTCCTCTTTAACATCCTGGAGTTGAAAGAGATTTGCATTGTTCTGAGGGCTTGGCCTCAGTTGTCTTTAACTTGGTTCCAGTCAGACTAGGTTTCCTCTGTGGCTTAAGTCAGTGGCCGTGCTGTCTAAAACACTGTATTAAACCTACAGTCTCCTTGGAGGCATGGGCTCAGTTTCCTCCACTCCAGTATCCAGTTAACTATGCAGTACTTGGATATTATTTAATCCAGAGGGACTCGGAGTTCCTTAGTCATAGGTGTGACTTGGATTGTCTGTGAGCAGGAGCTCACAATTGTTGTTTATCATCCACTTTCTAGGGGTGGACAACTGGGAATCGGATTTCCGAACAGACAGATATTTCATCCGGACAGTGGGACTCTCCATCCGGAGGTACTTTCCAGGAAACCCTTACATGGGGGTTCCCGGAATGGGCTTTTGAAGGAGTTTCAGCAGAGCGCCAGGCTTCCAAGATACAGTTCAAGATCTAGTGATCCATAGACTGTTCTGATTGATGTTCTGATGGTGCTTCCTGGGATTTCAATCTGGCATCCCTGTTTCCTCCGTTTGCTTCCTTTCACGAGTTGTTGATCGTGTCAAACAGGAGAGAGCATCAGTAATTCTGATAGTTCCTGTGTGGCCTCGCAGGATTAAGTAGGCAGGCCTAGTGGAGATTTTGCCTATCTCACCTTAGAGATTTCTTCTGAAGGAAGGACCTTCTAGTTGAGGGTCTTTTCCTTCTCCCAAATATAATTTCTCGGAAGCTGACTGCTTAGAGAGGGACGCTTAATTCGGTTTAAGCGTGGGTTCTGAGTTGGGCTTTGAGACCAGGTTTCTGACTTGTAGACTGTTTCTTGAGACATTTACAATAAGTATGGCGTAGGAGTAGGGTCAGGATTCTTAGTGTTCTGCCCTTTCTGAGGGAAGGTCTGGAGTTTCGTCAGTCAGTTCTCTGAAGGGTCAGATTTCTGCATTATCTTTTCTTCTACATAAGCGGCTGGCAGACGTGCCAGATGTGCAAACTTTTTGTCAGGCCTTGGTCAGAATCAGGCCTGTGTTTAAGTCTGTTGCTCCTCCTGGGAGCTTTAACTTTTGTTCTTAAAGTTTTGCAGCAGCTATGTTTGGGCCTTTGCATTCCATAGATTTTTTTTTTGTTTGTTTTTTTTTTTTTGTTTCAAAAGAGGTTTATTGATAAAAATTTAGATTTACAACGTGTACATGAAGGCTTATCTGTACAAACAATATACAAAGAAACAGAACACGTAAAGAAAAACATGTTAATATAGACTCATATGAAGACGTTTACAAAGCTCTTTCTTTTTCTCTTTTTTTTTTTTCTTTCTTCTCTTTTAACTACTTAAATTGCTTTCTGGTCGAGTTATGTACTTTGCCCATAGATTCCAGTCGTTAGAATCCATGTCTCATTTGGTACACATATCCAATAATACAGTTTAAATAGCCAGATATGGCAAAAAGGGGTAGGGACAGAGGGGGAGAAAAAAAAAAAAAAAAAAAAGGGGGGGTTTGCAGTCTCCTAATTCTAGGTCTCAGCCCTTTTATATGGTGCCCTTCCAAGTTGCCAAGATCAATTCGTGCATGTCTAATTTGTCTGTTTTAAGATAATGATTTCTCTCTAGTGCAATAAGTTCTGTGACTTGGCTCCTCCACTCCTCCACAGATGGTATGTCTTGGGTTTTCCATCTTTTAGGGATAAGTTTTTTCGCTCCGGTCAACATAATCATTAAGAGAGCCTGTCTAGTCGGGTCTTTAATTTTAGGCAAGGAGCAAAATAGTATTTCTCTTGTTAAGTGTATCCAGTCCACGGATCATCCATTACTTATGGGATATTAACTCCTCCCCAACAGGAAGTGCAAGAGGATTCACCCAGCAGAGCTGCTATATAGCTCCTCCCCTAACTGCCATTACCAGTCATTCTCTTGCACCCAACGAATAGATAGGATGTGTGAGAGGACTGTGGTGATTATACTTAGTTTCATACCTTCAATCAAAAGTTTGTTATTTTATAATAGCACCGGAGTGTGTTATTCCTTCTCTGGTAGAATTTGAAGAAGAATCTACCTGAGTTTTTCTATGATTTTAGCCGGAGTAGTTAAGATCATATTGCTGTTTCTCGGCCATCTGAGGAGAGGTAAACTTCAGATCAGGGGACAGCGGGCAGATTAATCTGCAAAGAGGTATGTAGCAGCTTATTATTTTCTGACAATGGAATTGATGAGAAAATTCTGCCATACCGATATAATGTAAACTCAGCCTTAAATGCAGTAGCAGCAACTGGTATCAGGCTGTCATGTATGTATATTTTACACTTCAGTATTCTGGGGAATGGCACTTCACTGGAATTATACTGTATGCATAAAACTTTAGCCTAATTTGCAGGGACTAGCAACAGGCTTTTTAATAACACTCAATTTATTAATGTTAAACGTTTTTTGCTGGCATGTAAAATCGTTTAATTTTCTGAGGTACTGGGTGAAAAAATGTTTTGGGCACTATTTTTTTTTCCACTTGGCAGTCGTTTTATTTAATTTATGACAGTTTACTGATCTCTCTCACTGTTATGTGTGAGGGGGAGGGACCTTTTTTGGTGCTTTTGCTACGCATCAAAAAATTCAGTCAGAAGTTTATTGTTTTCCCTGCATGATCCGGTTCATCTCTACAGAACTCAGGGGTCTTCAAAACTTGTTTTGAGGGAGGTAATCACTCACAGCAGAGCTGTGAGATTGTAGTTGACTGTGATAAAAAAACGTTTATTTCTGTATTTTTTTCTTTTTTCTGCTATCAGGGTTAGTTATCCTTTGCTAATGGGAGCAATCCTTTGCTAAAATTGTGTTTTTTACAAAGATTTGATGCTATAACTTTTCAGTTTATTAATTTTCAACTGTCATAACTTTTTCTGTGCTTCTTATAGGCACAGTACGTTTTCATATTATAGTAAATTACTTGAAAAGTATTTCCAAGTTGCTAGTTTATTTGCTAGTGTATTAAACATGTCTGATTCAGAGGAAGATATCTGTGCTATATGTGCTAAAGCCAAAGTGGAGCCCAATAGAAATTTATGTACTAACTGTATTGATGCTACTTTAAATAAAAGTCAATCTGTACAAATTGAACATATTTCACCAAACAACGAGGGGAGAGTTATGCCGACTAACTCGCCTCACGTGTCAGTACCTGCATCTCCCGCTCGGTGCGTGATATTGTAGCGCCGAGTACATCTGGGCGGCCATTACAAATCACATTACAGGATATGGCTACTGTTATGACTGAAGTTTTGGCTAAATTACCAGAACTAAGAGGTAAGCGTGATCACTCTGGGGTGAGAACAGAGTGCGCTGATAATATTAGGGCCATGTCAGACACTGCGTCACAATTTGCAGAACATGAGGACGGAGAGCTTCATTCTGCGGGTGACGGTTCTGATCCAAACAAACTGGATTCAGATATTTCAAATTTTAAATTTAAGCTGGAAAACCTCCGTGTATTACTAGGGGAGGTGTTAGCGGCTCTGAATGATTGTAACACAGTTGCAATACCAGAGAAAATGTGTAGGTTGGATAAATATTTTGCGGTACCGGCGAGTACTGACGTTTTTCCTATACCTAAGAGACTTACTGAAATTGTTACTAAGGAGTGGGATAGACCCGGTGTGCCGTTCTCACCCCCTCCGATATTTAGAAAGATGTTTCCAATAGACGCCACCACACGGGACTTATGGCAAACGGTCCCTAAGGTGGAGGGAGCAGTTTCTACTTTAGCTAAGCGTACCACTATCCCGGTGGAGGATAGCTGTGCCTTTTCAGATCCAATGGATAAAAAGTTAGAGGGTTACCTTAAGAAAATGTTTGTTCAACAAGGTTTTATATTGCAACCTCTTGCATGCATTGCGCCTGTCACGGCTGCAGCAGCATTTTGGTTTGAGTCTCTGGAAGAGACACTTGAATCAGCTCCATTAGATGAGATTACACACAAGCTTAAAGCCCTTAAGTTAGCTAACTCATTTATTTCAGATGCTGTAGTACATTTAACTAAACTTACGGCTAAGAATTCCGGATTCGCCATTCAGGCACGCAGAGCACTGTGGCTAAAATCCTGGTCAGCTGACGTTACTTCTAAATCTAAATTGCTTAAGATACCTTTCAAAGGGCAGACCTTATTCGGGCCCGGGTTGAAAGAAATTATCGCTGACATTACAGGAGGTAAAGGCCATGCCCTGCCTCAAGACAGAGCCAAACCTAAGGCTAGACAGTCTAATTTTCGTTCCTTTCGTAATTTCAAAGCAGGAGCAGCATCAACTTCCTCTGCACCAAAACAGGAAGGAGCTGTTGCTCGCTACAGACAAGGCTGGAGACCTAACCAGTCCTGGAACAAGGGCAAGCAGGCCAGGAAACCTGCTGCTGCCCCTAAGACAGCATGAATCGAGGGCCCCCGATCCGGGAACGGATCTAGTGGGGGGCAGACTTTCTCTCTTCGCCCAGGCTTGGGCAAGAGATGTCCAGGATCCCTGGGCGTTAGAGATCATATCTCAGGGATACCTTCTAGACTTCAAATTCTCTCCCCCAAGAGGGAGATTTCATCTGTCAAGGTTGTCAACAAACCAAATAAAGAAAGAGGCGTTTCTACGCTGCGTACAAGATCTTTTATTAATGGGAGTGATCCATCCGGTTCCGCGGTTGGAACAAGGACAAGGGTTTTACTCAAATCTGTTTGTGGTTCCCAAAAAAGAGGGAACTTTCAGGCCAATCTTGGATTTAAAGATCCTAAACAAATTCCTAAGAGTTCCATCGTTCAAAATGGAAACTATTCGGACAATTTTACCCATGATCCAAAAGGGTCAGTACATGACCACAGTGGATTTAAAGGATGCTTACCTTCACATACCGATTCACAAAGATCATTACCGGTATCTAAGGTTTGCCTTTCTAGACAGGCATTACCAGTTTGTAGCTCTTCCATTCGGATTGGCTACGGCTCCGAGAATCTTCACAAAGGTTCTGTGTGCTCTTCTGGCGGTACTAAGACCGCGAGGAATTGCGGTAGCTCCGTACCTAGATGACATTCTGATACAAGCTTCAAGCTTTCAAACTGCCAAGTCTCATACAGAGTTAGTACTGGCATTTCTAAGGTCGCATGGATGGAAGGTGAACAAAAAGAAGAGTTCTCTCTTTCCACTCACAAGAGTTCCCTTCTTGGGGACTCTTATAGATTCTGTAGAAATGAAGATTTACCTGACAGAAGACAGGTTAACAAAGCTTCAAAATGCATGCCGTGTCCTTCATTCCATTCAACACCCGTCAGTAGCTCAATGCATGGAGGTGATCGGCTTAATGGTAGCAGCAATGGACATAGTACCCTTTGCACGTCTACATCTCAGACCGCTGCAATTGTGCATGCTAAGTCAGTGGAATGGGGATTACTCAAACTTGTCCCCTACTCTGAATCTGGATCAAGAGACCAGAAATTCTCTTCTATGGTGGCTTTCTCGGCCACATCTGTCCAGGGGGATGCCATTCAGCAGGCCGGACTGGACAATTGTAACAACAGACGCCAGCCTACTAGGTTGGGGCGCTGTCTGGAATTCTCTGAAGGCTCAGGGACAATGGAATCAGGAGGAGAGTCTCCTACCAATAAACATTCTGGAATTGAGAGCAGTTCTCAATGCCCTTCTGGCTTGGCCCCAGTTAACAACTCGGGGGTTCATCAGGTTTCATTCGGACAACATCACGACTGTAGCTTACATCAACCATCAGGGAGGGACAAGAAGCTCCCTAGCAATGATGGAAGTATCAAAGATAATTCGCTGGGCAGAGTCTCACTCTTGCCACCTGTCAGCAATCCACATCCCGGGAGTGGAGAACTGGGAGGCGGATTTCTTAAGTCGTCAGACTTTTCATCCGGGGGAGTGGGAACTTCATCCGGAGGTCTTTGCCCAAATACTTCGACGTTGGGGCAAACCAGAGATAGATCTCATGGCGTCTCGACAGAACGCCAAGCTTCCTCGTTACGGGTCCAGATCCAGGGATCCGGGAGCGGTTCTGATAGATGCTTTGACAGCACCTTGGACCTTCGGGATGGCTTATGTGTTTCCACCCTTCCCGATGCTTCCTCGATTGATTGCCAGAATCAAACAGGAGAGAGCATCAGTGATTCTAATAACGCCTGCATGGCCACGCAGGACTTGGTATGCAGATCTAGTGGACATGTCATCCTGTCCACCTTGGTCGCTACCTCTGAAACAGGACCTTCTGATCCAGGGTCCCTTCAAACATCAAAATCTAATTTCTCTGAAGCTGACTGCTTGGAAATTGAACGCTTGATTTTATCAAAACGTGGTTTTTCTGAGTCAGTTATTGATACCTTAATACAGGCTAGGAAGCCTGTTACCAGAAAGATTTACCATAAGATATGGCGCAAATACTTATATTGGTGCGAATCCAAGAGTTACTCATGGAGTAAGGTTAGGATTCCGAGGATATTGTCTTTTCTACAAGAAGGTTTAGAAAAGGGTTTATCCGCTAGTTCCTTAAAGGGACAGATTTCAGCTCTGTCCATTCTTTTACACAAACGTCTGTCAGAAGTTCCGGACGTTCAAGCTTTTTGTCAGGCTTTAGCTAGGATCAAGCCTGTGTTTAAAACTGTTGCTCCACCATGGAGTTTGAACTTAGTTCTTAATGTTTTACAGGGGGTTCCGTTTGAACCCCTTCATTCCATTGATATCAAGTTGTTATCTTGGAAAGTTCTGTTTTTAATGGCGATTTCCTCGGCTCGAAGAGTCTCTGAGTTATCTGCCTTACATTGTGATTCTCCTTATCTGATTTTTCATTCAGACAAGGTAGTTCTGCGTACTAAACCTGGGTTCCTACCTAAGGTGGTCACTAACAGGAATATCAATCAAGAGATTGTGGTTACATCTTTGTGTCCTAATCCTTCTTCGAAAAAGGAACGTCTGCTACACAATCTAGATGTAGTCCGTGCCCTGAAATTTTATCTACAGGCAACTAAGGATTTTCGACAAACGTCTTCCCTGTTTGTCGTTTATTCTGGTCAGAGGAGAGGTCAAAAAGCTTCGGCTACCTCTCTCTCCTTTTGGCTTCGTAGCATAATACGGTTAGCCTATGAGACTGCTGGACAGCAGCCTCCTGAAAGAATTACAGCACATTCTACTAGAGCTGTGGCTTCCACTTGGGCCTTTAAGAATGAGGCTTCTGTTGAACAGATTTGCAAGGCTGCAACTTGGTCTTCTCTTCATACTTTTTCCAAATTTTACAAATTTGACACTTTTGCTTCTTCGGAGGCTGTTTTTGGGAGAAAGGTTCTTCAGGCAGTGGTTCCTTCCGTATAAAGAGCCTGCCTGTCCCTCCCGTCATCCGTGTACTTTAGCTTTGGTATTGGTATCCCATAAGTAATGGATGATCCGTGGACTGGATACACTTAACAAGAGAAAACATAATTTATGCTTACCTGATAAATTTATTTCTCTTGTAGTGTATCCAGTCCACGGCCCGCCCTGTCACTTTAAGGCAGGTAATTTTTCCATTAAACTACAGTCACCACTGTACCCTATGGTTTTCCTTTCTCTGCATGTTTTCGGTCGAATGACTGGTAATGGCAGTTAGGGGAGGAGCTATATAGCAGCTCTGCTGGGTGAATCCTCTTGCACTTCCTGTTGGGGAGGAGTTAATATCCCATAAGTAATGGATGATCCATGGACTGGATACACTACAAGAGAAATAAATTTATCAGGTAAGCATAAATTATGTTACTCTCCATGCTGTTGGGAACATGAGTGTTTAGTAGGTTTGAGATTATAGAAAATATAGTCGCCCAAAAACCCTTGAGTTTAGGGCATGACCACCAGATATGTGATAATGAGCCTTCTCCCCCGCATCCCCTCCAACAGGTGCTGTTGAGAGAAGGAAACATTTTATGGAGCCTGGTTGGGGTAAGGTACCATCGGCTCATAAGCTTGTAGTGCACAATCCAAGTCAGTCTGGAGACCTAACCAGACCTGGAATAAAGGTAAACAGGCCAAGAAGCCCGCTGCTGCTACCAAGACAGCATGAAGGGGCAGCCCCCGATCCGGGACCCGATCTAGTAGGGGGCAGACTTTCTCTTCGCTCAGGCTTGGGCAAGAAATGTTCAGGACTCCTGGGCATTAGAAATTGTCTCCCAGGGGTATCGGTTAGAATTCAAGGATTCTCTCCCAAGAGGGAGATTTCATCTTTCACGTTTGTCTGTAAACCAGACAAAAAGAGATGCGTTCTTACGCTGTGTAGAAGACCTACATACCATGGGTGTAATCTGTCCAGTTCCAAAATTAGAACAAGGGCAGGAGTTTTACTCCAATCTGTTTGTGGTTCCCAAAAAGGAGGGAACCTTCAGACCAATTTTAGATCTCAAAAGTTTAAACAAATTTCTCAGATTCCCATCGTTCAAGATGGAGACCATACGAACAATTTTACCAATGATCCAGAGGGTCAATATATGACCACCGTGGATTTGAAGGATGCGTATCTTCACATTCCTATCCACAAAGATCATCACCAGTTCCTCAGGTTCACCTTCCTGGACAAACATTACCAGTTTGTGGCCCTTCTTTTCACAGGAATGGGAGAAACTGGTATTCTTCCTGTCTCTCGTCCTTTAAAATTTTTTCCTGTCACTGACTCCATTAAGATGCACGGTGCCTTAAATAGATCCTACCATTGCTAAGAGAACTTTGATCCTTATGGAGGGTAGCTGCTCTTTTACGGATCCATGGTTAAGAAGTTGGAGGTTCTATTGCTGTTTTGGAGCAATGCCTTGTCTTATTAGACTTGCTGTGCTAGCTCGTCGGGCGTTATGGCTGATATCTTGGGCAGCTGATAAGCCTACCTTTGGCTTAGTAGTACAGTTTATGCCTTATAGTCCTGCTGTTGCAGGTCAAATATTTTATGTTTCCTGCAAATATGCGCCATGGTTTTTCCTTTTCAAGTATGAAAACGTGTGGGACTTGGTCTGACAGAACTATCCTCTGACTTTATGGGTGAAGAAAATGTTTTTTTTCTACCACAAGTCAAGAGAGTAGGACTTAGGGAAAGTTGCTTTTTTCCTCTTTCTGATCATGTCTTTAACTTAGTTTCATCTAAGAATCCCTTCCAGGGGCAGTTTTTTTTTGTTAGTGTATCTGCAATTCAGGTATGATGAGAGGCATTCCTTGACTTAGGTTCAGGATCTTCCTCTCTGGGAGTGATAGTACCAGTCTCAGTCTGGGAACCTGATCCTCGTATTTCTGACTGTCAAAGTAGTATACATTATCTTTCAAAGAGATTTTGTCCAATCTACTTTCCCATGGACAGGAAATGAATAGAGATGAGTTTTTTTGTTTCATCTACAAGGGTGCATATGTTGGGGGACCATAATAGATTCTCTATCTAGGAGAAGATTTCTAACAGAGGTCAGATAATCAAAGCTTTCTTCCTTTTACTCTCTCTGCTGTCTTCGGTCCGGTCAACAGCAAGCTCTAATGGTCCAGTTGCTAGCTTAACCTTCTTGTAATCAGAGGGTTGAGATTTTGAATCTATTTGCAGTTGATTTTCCTTCACTTTTCAGTGACTCTATGTATGGAGGGAATTGGTCTGGACATCAGTCCCTTTTTGCTATTTTCCATATAATGGAGATCTGATCGGATCTGTCTCAGGAGGTGGATCTAGATCAGTCATCAAGAGATTTTCTTCCGTGGTGGTTTTTCAAGACTATCTGTTTCAGAGCTTGTGCTTCTAGAGACATTCCTGGGTGATGTTATCTCGGATGCCAGTCTACTGGGCTGGAAACAGTCTGGGACTCATGTAAGGCATGGAAGTGTCTGCCTTCCTCTTTAACATCCTGGAGTTGAAAGAGATTTGCATTGTTCTGAGGGCTTGGCCTCAGTTGTCTTTAACTTGGTTCCAGTCAGACTAGGTCTCCTCTGTGGCTTAAGTCAGTGGCCGTGCTGTCTAAAACACTGTATTAAACCTACAGTCTCCTTGGAGGCATGGGCTCAGTTTCCTCCACTCCAGTATCCAGTTAACTATGCAGTACTTGGATATTATTTAATCCAGAGGGACTCGGAGTTCCTTAGTCATAGGTGTGACTTGGATTGTCTGTGAGCAGGAGCTCACAATTGTTGTTTATCATCCACTTTCTAGGGGTGGACAACTGGGAATCGGATTTCCGAACAGACAGATATTTCATCCGGACAGTGGGACTCTCCATCCGGAGGTACTTTCCAGGAAACCCTTACATGGGGGTTCCCGGAATGGGCTTTTGAAGGAGTTTCAGCAGAGCGCCAGGCTTCCAAGATACAGTTCAAGATCTAGTGATCCATAGACTGTTCTGATTGATGTTCTGATGGTGCTTCCTGGGATTTCAATCTGGCATCCCTGTTTCCTCCGTTTGCTTCCTTTCACGAGTTGTTGATCGTGTCAAACAGGAGAGAGCATCAGTAATTCTGATAGTTCCTGTGTGGCCTCGCAGGATTAAGTAGGCAGGCCTAGTGGAGATTTTGCCTATCTCACCTTAGAGATTTCTTCTGAAGGAAGGACCTTCTAGTTGAGGGTCTTTTCCTTCTCCCAAATATAATTTCTCGGAAGCTGACTGCTTAGAGAGGGACGCTTAATTCGGTTTAAGCGTGGGTTCTGAGTTGGGCTTTGAGACCAGGTTTCTGACTTGTAGACTGTTTCTTGAGACATTTACAATAAGTATGGCGTAGGAGTAGGGTCAGGATTCTTAGTGTTCTGCCCTTTCTGAGGGAAGGTCTGGAGTTTCGTCAGTCAGTTCTCTGAAGGGTCAGATTTCTGCATTATCTTTTCTTCTACATAAGCGGCTGGCAGACGTGCCAGATGTGCAAACTTTTTGTCAGGCCTTGGTCAGAATCAGGCCTGTGTTTAAGTCTGTTGCTCCTCCTGGGAGCTTTAACTTTTGTTCTTAAAGTTTTGCAGCAGCTATGTTTGGGCCTTTGCATTCCATAGATTTTTTTTTTTTGTTTCAAAAGAGCTTTATTGATAAAAATTTAGATTTACAACGTGTACATGAAGGCTTATCTGTACAAACAATATACAAAGAAACAGAACACGTAAAGAAAAACATGTTAATATAGACTCATATGAAGACGTTTACAAAGCTCTTTCTTTTTCTCTTTTCTTCTCTTTTAACTACTTAAATTGCTTTCTGGTCGAGTTATGTACTTTGCCCATAGATTCCAGTCGTTAGAATCCATGTGTCATTTGGTACACATATCCAATAATACAGTTTAAATAGCCAGATATGGCAAAAAGGGGTAGGGACAGAGGGGGAGAAAAAAAAAAAAAAAAAAAGGGGGGGTTTGCAGTCTCCTAATTCTAGGTCTCAGCCCTTTTATATGGTGCCCTTCCAAGTTGCCAAGATCAATTCGTGCATGTCTAATTTGTCTGTTTTAAGATAATGATTTCTCTCTAGTGCAATAAGTTCTGTGACTTGGCTCCTCCACTCCTCCACAGATGGTATGTCTTGGGTTTTCCATCTTTTAGGGATAAGTTTTTTCGCTCCGGTCAACATAATCATTGAGAGCCTGTCTAGTCGGGTCTTTAATTTTAGGCAAGGAGCAAAATAGTATACTCTCCATGCTGTTGGGAACATGAGTGTTTAGTAGGTTTGAGATTATAGAAAATATAGTCGCCCAAAAACCCTTCAGTTTAGGGCATGACCACCAGATATGTGATAATGAGCCTTCTCCCCCGCATCCCCTCCAACAGGTGCTGTTGAGAGAAGGAAACATTTTATGGAGCCTGGTTGGGGTAAGGTACCATCGGCTCATAAGCTTGTAGTGCATTTCCTGCATATTGGCAGATACTGAGGAACGTTTTGTGAGTTCGAAGGCTTTTATCCAATGTTCTTGCTCAATAGTCTGAGGTAGCTCTAAGTTCCATGCATGTGTATATGAGGGTAATGTTTTTTGATCGTCAGAGGAGATTATTCTATATAAGAGAGAGATAAGGTGTCTCGGAGTGTTCGGTAGGACACACAGTCCCTCAAAGGGGGTGAGTCCGCGTCCCAGATCACCCCTGAATTTGTGATGAGAGATGAAGTGAAGCAGTTGATTAAAATTGAGCCACGAGGAGAACAATTCTCCGTGTGTCTCGGCTAATTGGGCTTGCGTTTTAATGACATTATTTTCCCTAAGGAATTGCATGGAGCCCACTCTCAGATTGTAAGGTTGTTTTAGTCTACAGCCTAATTTACTATATGGGAGGTCCCTGTTTTCAATTATCGGGGTGAGAGGGGAATATCGTGATGAGATGTGGGTGCTAGTTGCCAGTATTTTATCCCATTCTGATAGTGTTTCTGCAGTTATAAGGTATTTATGTATGTTTTTTGGTCTGTGTGCAGTATGGGTCCAGGCTAGTATACCCATATTGTTTAGGGAGAAAATGTGTCTATCTAGATGTAGCCAAGCCTTGCTTGTATCGTTGTGGGACCACTCTACTATTCTTTGTAAGAAAATTGCTGTCCTATATACTGAGAGGTTTGGTAGACCCAAGCCCCCTCTATCTCTAGGCATGTACATTGTCTTTTTGGGAATCCTAGGTCTAACATTTGCCCATATATAGCTTTCTATTATGGATTGGAGCTGTTTAAGATATCCAGCCGGTAATGGGATTGGTAAGGCCTGGAGAATGTAAAGAATCCTAGGAAGGATATTCATTTTGAATACTCCTACTCCCCCTAGCCAAGAAATGGGTTTGTTCCTCCAACTAGACAGATCCCTGGTAATGTCGTTTTTTAAGGGGGTATAGTTGTGTTTGAATAAGTCCTGAACACTTGGCGTTAGTTGTATTCCCAGGTATTTAATCTTGTGTTGCGCTATTGGTATGTGGTATTTTAAGTTCAAATGGAGTATGTGCTGTGGTTTGGTATTAATATTCATTATTTCTGATTTGTTTATATTAAGAAGAAAATTCGATACCCTACCATATGATTCCAATTCTTTCAATAGTTCAGGGACGGAAATTTCTGCTTTAGATAATGTAAAGAGGATATCATCCGCATATAGTGCTTGTTTACACTCCATGTCCCCGATCTTAATTCCTGTAATCTTATTATTTAACCTAATTTTACATGCGAGAACCTCAATGGAAATAGCAAATAATAAGGGTGATAAAGGACAGCCCTGCCTCGTCCCATTAGAAATACAAAATGAATCAGAGAGATTTCCGTTTACGCGGACCCTCGCATTGGGGGCAGAATAGAGTGCCATTGACATATTTAAGAAAGGTTGCGGAATTCCCATCTCTATCATGGCTCTTCGAAGGAAGGGCCAGCCCACCCTATCAAAGGCCTTTTCCGCGTCTGTTTGCTAGTAGGGCCATAGGAGTTCCAGTTTCTTTGGCATGATTTATTAGTTGTATTACTTTTGTGACATTATCTCTTGCTTCCCTCCCTGGGATGAACCCTACCTGATCCTTATCTATTAGGTCTGGGAGAAATTTATTTAACCTGTTCGCTAGGATTTTGGCCAGAATTTTCATGTCTGTGTTGATTAGGGAGATGGGTCTAAAATTACTCGGACTAGTGGCTGGTCTACCAGGTTTGGGCAGGACCGTGATGTGAGCTTCTAACAGGGTTCTAGTTATATTAGGGTCTTCTCTAAGGTCATTAAATATTTTCAACAGATGAGGAGATAATACCTCTCCACACTTTTTGAAATAGGTGGAAGGGAGCCCGTCAGGCCCCGGGCTTTTACCAGATGGAACATCTTTGATTGCTTGTTGGAGTTCTTCTATAGTGATTGGACTAGAGAGGGAGTCTGCTGAATGTATGTCTATATTTGGGAGGTGATGGTCTTGGAAGTAGTGGTTTAATGTATCTTCCAATGAGGGATTATCCTGTGTGGTATTTTCCTTTAAGTTATATAGTTTGTTGTAATATTTACGAAATGTGTCAGCGATCATGGGGCTATATTTCACTACATGACCCTCCGGTGTGTTGAGAGAGTGTACATAGGTGCTCAGCTGCTTGCGCTTTAGGCTTCTAGCCAAGATTTTGCCAGGTTTGTTTCCCCCTTCATAATAGTACTGTCTGAGAAACAATGCTTTTTGCTGATGTATTTTTATCAGATGCTGCTTAAGTGCTAATCTATTGTCTGTGAGGTCAGCTAATACTTTTTTGTCAGAAGGGTTCTGTTTATGGGCAGTTTCTAATGATGTAATTGTTTGTAAGAGATTTGCGTATGTTTCCCTAGAAATCCTATTTAGAAAGGACTTACGTTTTATAAATATGGCTCTTACTACTGTTTTGTGTGCTTCCCATTCTAGTTGTCTGGATGAGGATGTTTGTGAGTTTATCGAGAAATATTCCGTTATACTCTTTTGGACAGATTCCAGAAATATTGGGTCACTGAGCAGTGTATCCTCTAGTCTCCATACTCTGTGTGTTAGTGGGACATCGGGCCAAAGTATGCTACAAGTTACAGGGGCGTGGTCTGACCAAGTGATGGAACCGATGGAGCACTCATTTGTGATAGATAGACCTTGTTGGTCTGTATAGATATTGTCGATCCTGGTATAGCAGTCGTGAGGGTTAGAGTAAAAGGTATAGTCCCTGTCTGACGGATGTAGCGTCCTCCATGTGTCGTGTAATGTGAGGTTTTGAAGTATATTTCTGATTATTTTTAGTTTTTTGTTGGTTATACTTGATGTGCCCTTTGAAGAATCTATATGGGGTTCTAAGGATAGATTGAAGTCTCCTGCCAAAAACACCACCCCCTGGGAGTTATCTAGAATTAAATTCGCTATCTTTTTAAAAAATCCAATGTGTGTCTGATTTGGAGCATAAATGTTGATGAGAGTGATTTGGTGTCCATATAGTGATCCCCTCAGTAATATAAATCTGCCATCAGGGTCTTTTTCGGTCTGAAGGATGTTTATGGGTAATGCTCTGTGAAATATAATGCCTACTCCCGCCTTTTTATTAGGCCCGGAAGCAAAAAAGGCAGATGGGTATTGTGTATTGTACCATTTAGGCTCTTTCCCTCTCTGAAAGTGGGTCTCTTGAAGCATGAGTATGTGACTGTTAAGTTTGTTCAGGTCTCTAAAGGCTATGGAGCGTTTGCCCGGGTTATTTAACCCTTTGGCATTTATTGTGGTCAGTCGTATTGTGTGGTCTTGGAATCTGCTGGTCTTGGTTTGCATTTTGAGGGAGAGAGCAAACACACACACACAAAAAAAAAATAAAAAAAAAAAAAATAGAAGAGGGTTTAGTTAGGAAGAAAGGGTAGGTTAGATGTTTCAGAGGATCTCAGTAGGGACCTCTGTTGAGAACTGTAATGGATATGTGTATTACAGTGGTTATATGTAAAGTACGGCAATTTTTTAGGCCGCAACAAGTATAAGACAAAATTAACAATTCTTTAAATTACTATATTCAAAGCAATAAATACAAGAAGTTCAACAATTGGGGTGAGTACACCCATGTTAGGCAAACAAAAGGAAGTAACCTGATAAAATGTATGTTATAAACCCAGCAAAATGAGGAAAATAAAGGGAAGTAAATGAAAGAAAAGGTAGGGAGGGAAGGAGAAAGAAAAGGAGGGGAGGATAAAGGAGAAAGCTATCAGGGGTAAGGAGAGTAGATAGGGGTAGGGAAGGGAATTTTGGGGTAGAGAAAGTTGGGAGCATGAGGGGGATACTCGAGGGGAGAGAGGGGTAGAGAGAGAGTGGAGGGGAAAAGACAAGGCAAGTGGGGTATGGTACAGTACACCTATGATAATTATATAACGACTTTTGATATTGGGTATCTGTCCTCCCCCCTTTGGAGGCATAGTTTAACAAGGGTAAGGCCTCCAATCGATGTTAATTTTTCTGCAGCATACCTATTTTCCATAAACATCTCCTCTGGTTCTCTTATGATTTAACAATGGAATTGCCTAGGTAAGTTTTTGTGGGAAAAATACAAAAAGGGAGAGGAGGTATGGAAAACAGGGCGAGAAGGTTATTGGTATATGGAGTGAAGGGGGAAAAGAGGGTGTTGGGGTAGGAGAGGGACAAAAGCGCAAGATGTAGTCTATTATAACAATAAGGCACACTTTTGCTAAGTGGTTTGTATGTACAGTGCATGCAAAAATTTCCAAACAAAACTTAACTAAATGTTCCAATTAGAGATTTGTAATGACCTCCATCAATGGAGTTCAATGAAAATGTCCTGCAATATGGGTCTCTTAAGATAACTTGGTGTTCCACTTTGGGAAAAGTTCTTTGTTCCTGCCTCCTAGTGGGGGATGGACAAATGGGGGATTAAGCCCCACTATATCCCTCCTCTCAACTCAGATATTTTGGCATTAACATATATAACAATTAAAACATTTCCCCTTCTCTAAGGCAATCAAAGTACTTATGTAGACATCTCAGGTGGAAAGTTCCATGTGGACAGCTGGCCTAGTCGTTTCCGGTCTTGGTGGCTGATGTGTAGCTGGTGTAGCAGTCTCCGGTAAGGATATGTCTTTAAAGAAAGATTGTGGATCCGTTCCTGGTTTATATATGACTGTTTTGTTGTTGTGGTTTACAATGATAGATACTGGGAATCCCCATCGGTATTGAATTTTATTTTTCCTGAGATGGGATGTTATATGAGAAAGATCTCTTCTCTTTTGTAGAGTGACTGGCGAAAGGTCCGTGAAGATTTGTATTTCCTCCCCTGCGTGTGTGATGGGGTGTTTGACTCTAGCTCCTTTGAGAATTTCCTCCTTATCCTTGAAACTTAAGAATTTAACTATTATGTCTCTAGGAGGGGCCTTCGGGGGAGGCTTGAGCCTGAGTGCTCTGTGGGCCCTTTCAATGGGGATTTCCTTCGCTGTGGGGGTGTCTTTGATTACCCTGAAGAGGGCTTGTAGGTATCCTTCTATTGCTGGAGGATGTATTGTTTCAGATATCCCTCTGAATCTGAGATTGATGCGTCTGCAACGATTGTCCAGATCTTCTACTTTGTCTGTAAGATAATAAATTTGATCTGTTTGGTTCCGTATATCTTCTGTATTGAGCTTTAAATTGTCGTTGATGACGTCATGTTGCTCCTCTATTTTTTTTACTCTGTTGTCCAGGGCACCCATATCTTTTCTAAGGTCACCAAACAGGTCCCTCATTTCTTGTAAAACTCCCTTTATATCCTCTTTGGAAGAGAGGTGTTGCAAGTCATTTTTGGTGATGTATGGGGTATGCGGGGGTTCAGCTTGCAGGCCTTTAGCTGCAGTAACATTTTGATTATTAGCCATCATGTCGCTTGGTGTAGTTGCCTTTAGATCAATTGGTTTTAAAAATTGGGTTAGTGGGTTGGAGGAATCAGATTTCCCTGATTTAGCTTGCCTCTTACCAGGCATTACCTAAGGCGTATACACTTGTGAAAAGAAGTATGAAAGGGAAGAGGAATGTAGCTGTTTGTTATTAAGTTTGAAATTCCTGATAGGGTCTCTTTCACACTAGCATGCCAGCATAACAAAGTCCCATGTTTAACAGTCTTTGAACACAGAGGTGTCTTATTTAATAAAAGGGAGTAAAAAGACAGTTCCCGCCAGGGTTTTTGCTTTGTTCTGTTTTGAGGCCTGTGTGCAGTCCAATGTGTGCTCCTAGCCTGTTACATTTACAGCCTCTGTGCACCTAGGCCTTTCCAGATCGGCCCGTTTCAGTTCCCTCCTCACCGGCTCTATGCTGTATGTCTCCGGCTGACAACAAGACTGTGGGGCTATTATTAGTAATCAGGTATCGTATCGTATTATTTGTCCCCTGTTTGAGACCAGCTATTATAGTGTGGCGTATCTAGGGCTGAGCGTGGTTCACACGCGGCACGTTGTCTAACATGTGCGGCTCCTCCGTTATTAGCCCCTATCTGTCTTTGACTGCTTTATTAATCTTACCGGTCAGGCGTCCGGGGGTGCGTTGACGAATATTTGCGGCGGATGTCAGTTACTTGTGTGCTGGGAGCAGGTCACTTGCTTGATATGCGGCCGTGCCGCGGCAATCAGCTCTCCGGTAGTGGCGTTGTGAATGTTCTTGTTTTGGCTGTTCAGTTGTCAGATATTGTGTGCAGGGCTTTCCTTAATTTGTCCCTCAGGTTTGAGTAGGGGAAGAAAGGGGTAATGCTGGGTTTTGGCTTATATTGCCTACATGGGGTATTGGAGCCCTCTCAATGTGCGGCCATTTCCCTGCCTGGCCAGACTCCGCCCCTCGCATTCCATAGATTTTAAGGGTTATCTTGGAAGGTTTTGCTTAATTTTGCTATCGTTTCCGCTCGGAGAGTGTCTTTACTCTCAGCTTTGCAGTGTGATTCGCCTTATCTTATCTTTCATGCCGATGAGGCGGTCCTTTGTATTAAGTAAAGTTCCTTTCTAAAGTAAATTTAAATCGGGAAATTGTTGTTCCTTCTCTTTGTTGTAGTTCTTCTTTATCTGAAGAACGTTTGTTGCACAACTTGGTGATTGTGCATGCTTTACAATTTTAATTACAAGCGACTAAGGATTTTCTCCAGTCTTCTGTCCTGTTTGTTTGTTTCTCTGGGAAACGTAAGGGTCAGAAAGCTTCTGTTTCTATAATTGCTTTTGATTATGAGACCGCTAGGCAGCAGTCTCCTGAAAGAATTACAGCTCATTCCACTAGGACTGTTTCTGCTTGGGTTTTCAAAAAGGAAGCTTCTGTGGAATGGATTGGCAAGGCTACAACTTGGTCTTCTCTGCATTCTCTATCAAAATTTTACAAATTTGATTATTTTACCTTGACAGAGGTTCTCTTGGGAGAAAGGTTCTTCAAGCTGTGGTGCCTTCTGTTTAGGTTACCTGTCTTGTCCCTCCCTAATCATCTGTGTCCTCTAGCTTGGGTATTGATTCCCAACAGTAATTGATGATTCCGTGGACTAACCGTGTCTTAAGAAAAAAACCAAAATGTATGCTTACCTGATAAATGTATTTCTTCTACAAGATACGACAAGTCCACGGATTCAGCCTTTACTTGTGGGGATATTATCCTCCTGCTAACAGGAAGTGGCAAAGAGCACCACAGCAGAGCTGTCTATATAGCTCCTCCCTTGACTCCACCCCCCAGTCATTCTCTTTGCCTACACTAAGTAATAGGAAGGGTAAAGTGAAAGAGGTGATAAAATGTTAGTTTTTATTTTCTTCAAGCAAGACTTTTTTATTTTAAATGGTACCGGTGAGTGCTATTTTTTCTCCGGCAGCAGATGGATGAAGATTTCTGCCTGGAGACTGATGATCTTAGCAGTTGTCACTAAGATCCAGAGTAGTTCCCACAGAATGGCTGAGGAGTACTTAAGAAACTTCAGTGTGAGGAACGTTTTTCATGCTACAAGCATTGAGGTATGTTCAGTCATTTTTTTCTGGAGAGACTGTGTTATTTCAGAATTGGCTGACAGTATCCCCATGAGGGAGAGGGTAAGCAGTAATCCTAATGTGAAAGAGAAGGGTATTACTGGACCTGTATGTTGGGCTGTAAAAAATGGTTGACACTGATGACATAATGTTTGTGGGCAAACGATTCTATGTTTGGAGGTAGATTAACGTTTTTTGTGACAAACGTTTTTATAATGGCAATGGAGGGTGCACATGGCTTCTGTTAGACCTGGGTATATTAACCCACATGGCTAGGTTTTTAGACCGCTCAGGTGCGCAGTTGTATTCCCCATGCAAGCAGCAAGCTCCAGCTCCGGTGGGCCTCTCAGGAAAGTTTGGGCCTGATCGAAAGTGTTAAACTGATTTTGCAGACCCCTGAGGGCAGGTAGGCGCCACAGCAGGGCTGTGGCGAGGTGCAGGTTTTTTTTTTTTGGTTAATCATAACGTTTTTTTTATAACGTTTTTGTACATAAGGGTTAAGTAGCCCTTTTCTTGTGGTGCAATCTTAGCTGGCAAGTTAGGATACATATATAATAAAATTTAGATAATTTTGTAATTTTAAAGCAGTTTTGAAAAAATTGTATGCTTTTTTTCTCTTAAAGGCGCAGTACCGTTTTTTCAGATTGATATTTTTTTCACTAAATAGAGTGTTTTCAAGCCTGTTTGTGGTCATTACTAGCCTGTTTTAACATGTCTGACATTGAGGAAAGCCAATGTTCCATGTGTTTAGAAGCCATTGTGGAACCCCCACTTCAAATGTGTCCCTCATGTACTGAAAGGGCCCTACATTGCAAAGAACATATTTTAGCTGGTAAAAGTATGTCTCAGGATGATTCTCAGTCTGAAGAGAATCAGGTTATGCCATCTGTTTCTCCCCAAGTGTCACAACCTTTAACGCCCGCCCAAGCGATGCCAAGTACCTCTAGTGCGTCTAATTCTTTCACCCTGCAAGATATGGCTGCAGTTATGTCTACTACCCTTACAGAGGTATTATCTAAACTGCCAGGTTTACAGGGTAAGTGCAGCAGGTCAGGTATTAGAGTAAATACTGAGCCCTCTGATGCTTTATTGGCCATCTCCGATGTACCCTCACAGTGTTCTGATTTCGGGGTGGGGGAATTGCGTTCTCAGGGAGAGCTTTCTGATTCAGGAAAGATGTTCCCTCAAACAGACTCAGATGTGACGGTCTTTAAGTTTAAGCTTGAACACCTCCGTTTGTTACTCAGGGAGGTCTTAGCGACTCTGGATGATTGTGACCCTATTGTCATTCCACCAGAGAAACTGTGTAAAATGGATAAATATCTAGAGGTACCTACTTACACTAATGTTTTTCCAGTCCCTAGAAGAATTTCAGACATTGTTACTAAGGAATGGGATAGACCAAGCATTCCGTTCTCTCCCCCTCCTACTTTTAAGAAAATGTTTCCCAAATCTGACACCATTCGGGATTCGTGGCAGACGGTCCCTAAGGTGGAGGGAGCTATTTCTACCCTGGCTAAGCGTACAACTATACCTATTGAGGACAGTTGTGCTTTCAAAGATCCTATGGATAAAAAATTAGAGGGGCTTCTAAAGAAATTGTTTATTCATCAGGGTTTTCTTCTACAACCTATAGCGTGCATTGTACCAGTAACCACTGCAGCAGATTTTTGGTTTGAGGCTCTATAGGAGTCTCTTAAGGTTGAGACCCCACTAGGAGGGGAACTTCGCACAATCCAAGTCAGTCTGGAGACCTAACCAGACCTGGAATAAAGGTAAACAGGCCAAGAAGCCCGCTGCTGCTACCAAGACAGCATGAAGGGGCAGCCCCCGATCCGGGACCCGATCTAGTAGGGGGCAGACTTTCTCTTCGCTCAGGCTTGGGCAAGAAATGTTAAGGACTCCTGGGCATTAGAAATTGTCTCCCAGGGGTATCGGTTAGAATTCAAGGATTCTCTCCCAAGAGGGAGATTTCATCTTTCACGTTTGTCTGTAAACCAGACAAAAAGAGATGCGTTCTTACGCTGTGTAGAAGACCTACATACCATGGGTGTAATCTGTCCAGTTCCAAAATTAGAACAAGGGCAGGAGTTTTACTCCAATCTGTTTCTGGTTCCCAAAAAGGAGGGAACCTTCAGACCAATTTAAGATCTCAAAAGTTTAAACAAATTTCTCAGATTCCCATCGTTCAAGATGGAGACCATACGAACAATTTTACCAATGATCCAGAGGGTCAATAGATGACCACCATGGATTTGAAGGATGCGTATCTTCACATTCCTATCCACAAAGATCATCACCAGTTCCTCAGGTTCACAAACATTACCAGTTTGTGGCCCTTCTTTTCGGGTTGGCCACAGCTCCCAGAATCTTCACAAAAGTGCTAAGGTCCCTTCTGGCGGTTCTAAGGCCGCGGGGCATAGCAGTGGCGCCCTATCTGGACGATATTTTGATTCAGGCGTCAACTTACCATCTAGCCAAATCTCACACAGACATCGTGTTGGCTTTTCTAAGATCTCACGGGTGGAAGGTGAACATAAAAAAGAGTTCACTAGTTCCTCTGACAAGAGTTCCCTTCCTAGGAACTCTGATAGACTCGGTAGACATGAAAAATTTTCTGACGGAGTTCAGAAAATCAAAGATTCTAACTGCTTGCCGAGCACTTCACTCCATTCCTCGGCCATCAGTGGCGCAGTGTATGGAGGTCATTGGGTTAATGGTAGCGGCAATGGACATAGTTCCGTTTGCTCGCCTACATCTCAGACCACTGCAGCTGTGCATGCTCAAACAGTGGAATGGGGATTATGCGGATTTATCTCCTCGGATAAATCTGGACCTAGAGACCAGAGATTCTCTTCATTGGTGGTTGTCACAGGATCATCTGTCCCAGGGAATGTGCTTCCGCAGGCCAGCACGGGTCATAGTGACGACGGACGCCAGCCTCTTGGGCTGGGGTGCAGTCTGGAATTCCCTGAAGGCTCAGGGTGTGTGGACTCAGGAGGAGTCCCTACTACCAATAAATATTCTGGAACTAAGAGCGATATTCAATGTGCTTCGAGCGTGGCCTCAGCTGGCTTCGGCCAAGTTAATAAGATTCCAGTCGGACAATATCACGACTGTAGCTTATATCAATCATCAAGGGGGAACATAATTCGATGGGCAAAGACTCACTCTTGCCATCTATCGGCAATATATATCCCAGGAGTGGAGAACTGGGAAGCGGATTTTCTAAGTCGTCAGAGTGGGGGAGTGGGAGCTCCATCCGGAAGTGTTTGCGGCATTGATCCATTAATGGGGCACACCGGAATTGGATCTGATGGCATATTGTCAGAATGCCAAACTTCCTTATTACGGGTCCAGATCAAGGGATCCTCAAGCAGCACTGATAGATGCTCTAGCAGTACCTTGGTCATTCAACCTGGCTTATGTGTTTCCTCCTTTTCCTCTCCTACCTCGTCTGATTGCAAGAATCAAACAGGAGAGGGCTTCGGTAATCTTGATAGCGCCTGCGTGGCCACGCAGGACTTGGTATGCAGATCTGTTGGAAATGTCATTTCTGCCACCGTGGAAACTGCCACTGAGACAGGACCTTCTCATTCAAGGTCCGTTCCAGCATCCAAATCTAATTTCTCTGCAATTGACTGCTTGGAGATTGAACGCTTGATTTTATCTAAGCGGAGATTCTTTGAGTTGGTCATTGATACCTTGATTCAGGCTCGAAAGCCTGTCACTAGGAAAATTTACCATAAGATATGGCGTAAATATCTTTATTAGTGCGAATCCAAGGGCTACTCATGGAGTAAGATCAGGATTCCTAGGATTTTGTCCTTTCTCCAAGATGGATTGGAGAAGGGATTATCAGCTAGTTCTTTAAAGGGACAGATTTCTGCTTTGTCAATCTTGCTACACAAGCGTTTGGCAAATGTCCCAGATGTTCAGTCCTTTTGTCAGGCTTTAGTTAGAATCAAGCCTGTGTTTAAACCTATTGCTCCGCCATGGAGTTTGAATTTAGTTCTAAATGTTCTTCAAGGGGTTCCGTTTGAACCCATGCATTCCATAGATATTAAACTTCTATCTTGGAAAGTTCTGTTTTTAGTTGCTATCTTTTCTGCTCGAAGAGTTTCTGAGCTTTCTGCGTTACAATGCGACTCGCCTTATCTTATATTCCATTCTGATAAGGTGGTTTTGCGTACTAAACCTGGATTCCTTCCTAAGGTTGTTTCAAATAAGAATATTAATCAGGAAATTGTTGTTCCTTCTCTATGTCCTAGTCCTTCTTCTAAGAAGGAGCGTCTGTTGGACGTGGTTCGTGCCTTGAAGTTTTACTTACAAGCGACCAAGGATTTCCGTCAAACATCTTCTATATTTGTTGTCTATTCTGGAAAGCGTAGGGTTCAAAAAGCTACGGCTACCTCTCTTTCTTTTTGGCTGAAAAGCATCATCCGTTTGGCATACGAGACTGCTGGACAGCAGCCTCCTGAAAAAAATTACAGCTCATTCTACTAGAGCGGTGGCTTCCACATGGGCTTTTAAAAATGATGCTTCTGTTGAACAGATTTGTAAGGCTGCGACTTGGTCTTCCCTTCATACCTTTTCCAAATTTTCCAAATTTGATACCTTTGCTTCTTCTGAGGTTATTTTTGGGAGTTCTTCAAGCAGTGGTGCCTTCTGTTTAAGTATCTGTCTTGTCCCTCCCGATCATCCGTGTCCTGTAGCTTTGGTATTGTATCCCACATGTAAAGGATGAATCCGTGGACTCGTCGTATCTTGTAGAAGAAAAGTAAATTTATGCTTACCTGATAAATTGATTTCTTCTAAGATACGACGAGTCCACGGCCCTCCCTGTCAATTTAAGACAGATTATATTTTTTGCTTAAAACTTCAGTCACCTCTGCACCTTTTAGTTTCTCCTTTTTCTTCCTATACCTTCGGTTGAATGACTGCGGGGTGGAGTCAAGGGAGGAGCTATATAGACAGCTCTGCTGTGGTGCTCTTTGCCACTTCCTGTTAGCAGGAGGATAATATCCCACAAGTAAAGGATGAATCCGTGGACTCGTCGTATCTTAGAAGAAATCAATTTATCAGGTAAGCATAAACTTCCTTTTCTTTCTTGACATGTTGAGTCCACAGCCCTCCCAGATTTTCAGACAGTTTTTTTTATATAAACCTTGTGTTATTTCTTTTCTCTCCTTTTCCTTCGGTCCAAAGACTGGTTGTGGGAAGGGAAGTGATACTTAACAGCTTTGCTGTGATGCTCTCTGCCTCCTCCTGCTGGCCAGGAGTGATATTCCCAACAGTAATTGATGATTCCGTGGACTCACCGTGTCAAGAAGTAAATAAATTTATCAGGTAAGCATAAATTTTGTTTTTCTCAGATGCCTGGTTTCAGGATGTTCAGTACCCTTGGGTACTTGAGGTTGTATCTCAAGGGTACAGGATAGGATTCAAATCTCAGCCGCCCAGGGGTAGATTCCTCCTCTCCACACTGTCTACAAGACCAGAGAAGAGGACAGCCTTTATAGATTGCGTAAGGGATCTATCCTCTTTAGGAGTAATAATTCTGGTACCTGCATCAGAAAGAGGGTCTTGGGTTCTATTCAAACCTCTTTGTGGTTCCCAAAAAGGAAGGAACTTTTTGTCCGATTCTGGACTTGAAGTGCCTAAACAAATTTCTAAGTGTCCCCTCCTTCAAAATGGAGATGATCAGATCGATCCTTCCCCTGGTTTAGGAAGGACAATTTATGACTACCATCGATCTGAAGGATGCATATCTGCATGTGGATAATTTTCATTTCCTAAGGTTTGCATTTCTGGATCAACCCTTCCAGTTCATAGCATGGTTTGGCTTTGCTACTGCACCCAGGATATTTACAAAGGTTCTGGGTGCTCCCTATCCGGAAGGAAAGGAATTTATATGGTAAGCATAAATTATGTTTTTGCCTCTTTACATAGCTTTTATTTCTCTTGTAAAGGTGTATCCAGTCCACAGATTCATCCATTACTTGTGGGATATTCTCCTTCCCAACAGGAAGCTGCAAGAGGACACCCACAGCAGAGCTGTCTATATAGCTCCTCCCCTAACTGCCACCCCCAGTCATTCTCTTGCAGCTCTCGACAAGAAAGGAAGTATCAAGAGAGATGTGGTGACTTAGTGTAGTTTTTACCTTCAATCAAAAGTTTGTTATTTTTAAACGGTACCGGCGTTGTACTGTTTTTACTCTCATGCAGAGGGTGATAAATCTTTATTTGGGGCCTAGTTTCCACATGGCTTGTTAGATTTCTCCTAGGAGTACTTTTTTAAGGCCCTCTGACTTTGAGTGCATGGTGGGAGGGGCCTATTTTCGTTTTCAGTCTGAGACATCCAGCTTCCCTGAAGGAGTCCTCTGGCTTATAGGACCTCTATAGAGGGTTTTGTTCCTGCAAAAATCGTTTTTAAGGGCAGGTAGGAGCCACAGCAGAGCTGTGGCAGAGTGTTTGACTGTTTGTTAACAGGTTTAATGTTTTTCTAATTCGTTTTTGGGCCTGAGGGGTTAATCATCCATTTGCAAGTGGGTGCAATGCTGCTTTAGTCCCTTATACACACTGTAAAAATTTTGTAGAGTTTACTACTTTTTTTCACTGTTTTGCAGTTTATGTGGTAGTTTTTTTCTCTTAAAGGCACAGTACCGTTTTTTATTATTGCTTTTTTCACATTTATTAAAGTGTTTTCCAAGCTTGCTGGTCTCATTACTAGTCTGTTAAACATGTCTGACATAGAGGAAACTCCTTGTTCATTATGTTTAGAAGCCATTGTGGAACCCCCTCTTAGAATGTGTACCAAATGCACTGACCTTTCTATAAGTTATAAAGACCATATTATGGCTTTTAAAGATTTATCACCTGAGGTTTCTGAGACTGACAAAAGGGAGGTTATGCCATCTAGCTCTCCCCATGTGTCAGAACCTATAACTCCCGCTCAAGGGACGCCAAGTACATCTAGCACGTCCAATGCGTTTACTTTACAAGACATGGCGGCAGTTATGAATCATACCCTCACAGAGGTATTGTCCAAACTGCCAGGGTTACAAGGAAAGCGGGACAGCTCTGGGGCTAGAACAAATACAGAGCTCTCTGACGCTTTAGTAGCTATGTCTGATATACCCTCACAATGTGCAGAAGTTGAAGCAGGAGAGCTTCTATCTGTGGGTGACTTCTCTGATTCAGGGAAGGCGTTACTTCAGTCTGACTCTGAAATGACAGCATTTAAATTTAAGCTTGAACACCTCCGCGTGTTGCTCAGGGAGGTTTTTTGCGACTCTGGATGACTGTGACACCATTGTAGTCCCAGAGAAATTGTGTAAAATGGACAAATACTTTGCAGTGCCTGTTTACACTGATGTTTTTCCAATCCCTAAGAGGTTTTCAGAAATTATTACTAAGGAATGGGATAGACCAGGTGTGCTGTTCTCTCCCCCTCCTGCTTTTAAGAAAATGTTTCCTATAGATGCCGCTACACGGGACTTGTGGCAGACGGTCCCTAAGGTGGAGGGAGCAGTCTCTACCCTAGCTAAGCGTACAACAATTCCTGTCGAGGACAGTTGTGCTTTCCTAGATCCTATGGATAAGAAATTAGAGGGTTTCCTTAAGAAAATCTTTATACAACAAGGTTTTATTCTCCAGCCTCTTGCATGTATTGCCCCAGTCACTGCTGCAGCGGCTTTCTGGTTCGAGTCTCTGGAGGAGGCTTTACAGTTAGAGACCCCGTTGGATGATATCCTTGACAGGCTTAAAGCTCTTAAGTTAGCCAATTCATTTATTTCTGACGCCGTTTTTCATTTAACCAAACTAACGGCTAAAAATTCAGGTTTTGCCATTCAGGCACGTAGGGCGCTATGGCTTAAATCCTGGTCAGCTGATGTCACTTCAAAGTCTAAACTTCTCAATATCCCCTTCAAAGGGCAGACCCTATTTGGGCCTGGACTGAAGGAGATCATTTCTGATATTACTGGAGGAAAAGGCCACGCCCTTCCCCAGGATAGGTCCAACAAGTTAAGGACCAAACAGACTAATTTTCGTTCCTTTAGAAACTTTAAGAGTGGCGCAGCTTCATCTTCCTCTTCTACAAAACAAGAGGGAAATTTTGCCCAGTCCAAGACAGTCTGGAGACCTAACCAGGCTTGGAACAAGGGGAAACAGACCAAAAAGCCTGCTGCTGCCTCTAAGACAGCATGAAGGAGTAGCCCCCGATCCGGGACCGGATCTAGTGGGGGGCAGACTTTCTCTCTTCGCCCAGGCTTGGGCAAGAGACGTCCAGGATCCTTGGGCTCTGGAGATTGTTTCCCAGGGATATCTTCTGGATTTCAAAGCTTCATCTCCAAAGGAGAGATTTCATCTCTCACAATTATCTGCAAACCAGATAAAGAGAGAGGCATTCTTACATTGCGTTCAAGACCTACTAGTTATGGGAGTGATCCACCCAGTTCCAAAGGAGGAACAGGGGCAGCGCTTCTATTCAAATCTGTTTATAGTTCCCAAGAAAGAGGGAACTTTCAGACCAATCTTGGATCTCAAGATCCTAAACAAATTTCTCAGGGTCCCATCCTTCAAGATGGAGACTATTCGAACCATCCTACCTATGATCCAGAAGGGTCAATATATGACTACCGTGGATTTAAAGGATGCTTATCTACATATTCCGATACACAGGGATCATCATCAGTTTCTCAGGTTCGCCTTCCTAGACAGGCATTACCAGTTTGTGGCTCTTCCCTTCGGGTTAGCCACGGCACCAAGAATCTTTACGAAGGTTCTAGGGTCCCTTCTGGCGGTTCTAAGACCGCGGGGTATAGCAGTAGCCCCTTACCTAGACGACATCCTGATACAGGCGTCAACTTTTCATATTGCCAGGTCCCATACGGACATTGTTCTCGCATTCCTAAAGTCTCACGGGTGGAAGGTGAACGAAGGAAAGAGTTCTCTCTCACCTCTCACAAGAGTTTCCTTCCTAGGAACTCTGATAGATTCAGTAGAAATGAAGATTTATCTGACAGAGGTCAGGTTGTCAAAACTTCTAACTTCCTGCTGTGCTCTTTATTCCATTTCTCGTCCGTCAGTGGCTCAGTGTATGGAGGTAATCGGATTAATGGTAGCGGCAATGGACATAGTTCCGTTTGCCCACCTACATCTCAGACCACTACAACTTTGCATGCTCAATCAGTGGAATGGGGATTACACAGATTTGTCCCCTCTACTAAATCTGGATCAAGAGACCAGGGATTCTCTTCTCTGGTGGCTATCTCGGGTCCATCTGTCCAAGGGAATGAGTTTCCGCAGGCCAGAATGGACTATAGTAACGACAGATGCCAGCCTTCTGGGCTGGGGTGCAGTCTGGAACTCCCTGAAGGCTCAGGGTTCGTGGACTCAGGAGGAGGCCCTCCTTCTGATAAACATTCTGGAACTAAGAGCGATATTCAATGCTCTTCAGGCTTGGCCTCAGCTAGCTGCGGTCAGGTTCATCAGATTTCAGTCGGACAACATCACGACTGTAGCCTATATCAACCATCAGGGGGGAACAAGGAGCCCCCTGGTAATGTTGGAGGTTTCAAAGATAATTCTATGGGCAGAGGTTCACTCTTGCCATCTCTCAGCTATCCATATCCCAGGAGTAGAGAACTGGGAGGCGGATTTTCTTTCATGTAATTAGCAAGAGTCCATGAGCTAGTGACGTATGGGATATACATTCCTACCAGGAGGGGCAAAGTTTCCCAAACCTCAAAATGCCTACAAATACACCCATCACCACACCCACAAATCAGTTTTACAAACTTTGCCTCCTATGGAGGTGGTGAAGTAAGTTTGTGCTAGATTCTACGTTGATATGCGCTCCGCAGAAGGTTGGAGCCCGGTTTTCCTCTCAGCGTGCAGTGAATGTCAGAGGGATGTGAGTAGAGTATTGCCTATTTGAATTCAATGATCTCCTTCTACGGGGTCTATTTCATAGGTTCTCTGTTATCGGTCGTAGAGATTCATCTCTTACCTCCCTTTTCAGATCGACGATATACTCTTATATATATACCATTACCTCTGCTGATTTTCGTTTCAGTACTGGTTTGGCTTTCTACAACATGTAGATGAGTGTCCTGGGGTAAGTAAGTCTTATTTTCTGTGACACTCTAAGCTATGGTTGGGCACTTTTTTATAAAGTTCTAAATATATGTATTCAAACATTTATTTGCCTTGACTCAGGATGTTCAACATTCCTTATTTTCGGACAGTCAGTTTCATATTTGGGATAATGCATTTGAATAAAACAATTTTTTTTTCTTACCTTAAAATTTGACTTTTCCTGTGGGCTGTTAGGCTCGCGGGGGCTGAAAATGCTTCATTTTATTTCGTCATTCTTGGCGCTGACTTTTTTGGCGCAAAATTTTTTTTCTTTTTCCGGCGTCATACGTGTCGCCGGAAGTTGCGTCATTTTTGACGTTCTTTTGCGCCAAAAATGTCGGCGTTCCGGATGTGGTGTCATTTTTGGCGCCAAAAGCTTTTAGGCGCCAAATAATGTGGGCGTCTTATTTGGCGCTAAAAAAATATGGGCGTCACTTTTCTCCACATTATTTAAGTCTCATTTTTTATTGCTTCTGGTTGCTAGAAGCTTGCTCACTGGCATTTTTTCCCATTCCTGAAACTGTCATTTAAGGAATTTGATCAATTTTGCTTTATATGTTGTTTTTTCTATTACATATTGCAAGATGTCCCATGTAGAAGCTGAGTCAGAAGATACTTCTGGAAAATCGCTGCCTGGTGCTGGAGCTACCAAAGCTAAGTGTATCTGCTGTAAAGTTTTGGTAGTTGTTCCTCCAGCTGTTATTTCTATTGAATGTCATGACAAACTTGTTAATGCAGATAATATTTCCTTTAGTAAAGTTACATTACCTGTTGCTGTTCCATCAACTTCTAATACTCAGAGTGTTCCTGATAACATAAGAGATTTTGTTTCTAAATCCATTAAGAAGGCTATGTCTGTTATTCCTCCTTCTAGTAAACGTAAAAAGTCTTTTAAAACTTCTCATTTTTCAGATGAATTTTTAAATGAACATCATCATTCTGATTCTGATAAGGGCTCTTCTGGTTCAGAGGATTCTGTCTCAGAGGTTGATGCTGATAAATATTCATATTTATTTAAAATGGAATTTATTCGTTCTTTACTTAAAGAAGTCCTAATTGCATTAGAAATTGAGGATTCTGGTCCTCTTGATACTAAATCTAAACGTTTAGATAAGGTTTTTAAATCTCCTGTAGTTATTCCAGAAGTTTTTCCTGTTCCTGGTGCTATTTCTGAAGTAATTTCCAGGGAATGGAATAATTTGGGTAATTCATTTACTCCTAAACGTTTTAAGCAATTATATCCTGTGCCATCTGACAGATTAGAATTTTGGGACAAAATCCCTAAGGTTGATGGGGCTGTCTCTACTCTTGCTAAGCGTACTACCATTCCTACGGCAGATGGTACTTCCTTTAAGGATCCTTTGGATAGGAAAATTGAATCCTTTCTAAGAAAAGCTTACTTGTGTTCAGGTAATCTTCTTAGACCTGCTATATCTTTGGCGGATGTT
Organism: Bombina bombina; assembly: GCF_027579735.1. NCBI lineage: Eukaryota > Metazoa > Chordata > Amphibia > Anura > Bombinatoridae > Bombina > Bombina bombina. Next base: position 1,071,764,357 of record NC_069504.1, read on the forward strand.
GCTGCAGCTTCAACTTTTTGGTTGGAAGCTTTAGCGCAACAAGTAACAGATCATAATTCTCATAGCATTATTCTTCTTCTTCAACATGCTAATAATTATATTTGTGATGCCATCTTTGATATCATTAGAGTTCATGTCAGGTATATGTCTCTAGCTATTTTAGCTAGAAGAGCTTTATGGCTTAAAACTTGGAATGCTGATATGTCTTCTAAGTCTACTCTGCTTTCCCTTTCTTTCCAGGGTAATAAATTATTTGGTTCTCAGTTGGATTCTATTATCTCAACTGTTACTGGAGGGAAAGGAACTTTTTTACCACAGGATAAAAAATCTAAAGGTAAATTTAGGTCTAATAATCGTTTTCGTTCCTTTCGTCACAACAAGGAACAAAAGCCTGATCCTTCATCCTCAGGAGCGGTATCAGTTTGGAAACCATCTCCAGTCTGGAATAAATCCAAGCCTTTTAGAAAATCAAAGCCAGCTCCTAAGTCCACATGAAGGTGCGGCCCTCATTCCAGCTCAGCTGGTAGGGGGCAGATTACGTTTTTTCAAAGGAATTTGGATCAATTCCGTTCACAATCTTTGGATTCAGAATATTGTTTCAGAAGGGTACAGAATTGGCTTCAAGATAAGGCCTCCTGCAAAGAGATTTTTTCTTTCCCGTGTCCCAGTAAATCCAGCGAAGGCTCAAGCATTTCTGAAATGTGTTTCAGATCTAGAGTTGGCTGGAGTAATTATGCCAGTTTCAGTTCTGGAACAGGGGATGGGGTTTTATTCAAATCTCTTCATTGTACCAAAGAAGGAGAATTCCTTCAGACCAGTTCTGGATCTAAAAATATTGAATCGTTATGTAAGGATACCAACATTCAAAATGGTAACTGTAAGGACTATCCTGCCTTTTGTTCAGCAAGGGCATTATATGTCTACAATAGATTTACAGGATGCATATCTGCAGATCACTATCAGTTTCTGAGATTCTCGTTCCTAGACAAGCATTACCAGTTTGTGGCTCTGCCATTTGGCCTAGCAACAGCTCCAATAATTTTTACAAAGGTTCTCGGTGCCCTTCTGTCTGTAATCAGAGAACAGGGTATTGTGGTATTTCCTTATTTGGACGATATCTTGGTACTTGCTCAGTCTTCACATTTAGCAGAATCTCATACGAATCGACTTGTGTTGTTTCTTCAAGATCATGGTTGGAGGATCAATTTACTAAAAAGTTCATTGATTCCTCAGACAAGGGTGATCTTTTTGGGTTTCCAGATAGATTCAGTGTCCATGACTCTATCTTTGACAGACAAGAGACGTCTAAAATTGATATCAGCTTGTCGAAACCTTCAGTCACAATCATTCCCTTCGGTAGCCTTATGCATGGAAATTCTAGGTCTTATGACTGCTGCATCGGACGCGATCCCCTTTGCTCGTTTTCACATGCGACCTCTTCAGCTCTGTATGCTGAACCAGTGGTGCAGGGATTACACAAAGATATCTCAATTAATATCTTTAAAACCGATTGTACGACACTCTCTGACGTGGTGGACAGATCACCATCGTTTAGTTCAGGGGGCTTCTTTTGTTCTTCCGACCTGGACTGTAATCTCAACAGATGCAAGTCTTACAGGTTGGGGAGCTGTGTGGGGGTCTCTGATGGCACAAGGGGTTTGGGAATCTCAGGAGGTGAGATTACGATCAATATTTTGGAACTCCGTGCAATTTTCAGAGCTCTTCAGTCTTGGCCTCTTCTAAAGAGAGAATCGTTCATTTGTTTTCAGACAGACAATGTCACATCTGTGGCATACATCAATCATCAAGGAGGGACTCACAGCCCTCTGGCTATGAAAGAAGTATCTCGAATTCTGGTTTGGGCGGAATCCAGCTCCTGTCTAATTTCTGCGGTTCATATCCCAGGTATAGACAATTGGGAAGCGGATTATCTCAGTCGCCAAACGTTGCATCCGGGCGAATGGTCTCTTCACCCAGAGGTATTTTTTCAGATTGTCCAAATGTGGGGACTTCCAGAAATAGATCTGATGGCCTCTCATCTAAACAAGAAACTTCCCAGGTATCTGTCCAGATCCAGGGATCCTCAAGCGGAAGCAGTGGATGCATTGTCACTTCCTTGGAAGTATCATCCTGCTTATATCTTTCCGCCTCTAGTTCTTCTTCCAAGAGTGATCTCCAAGATTCTGAAGGAATGCTCGTTTGTTCTGCTGGTAGCTCCAGCATGGCCTCACAGGTTTTGGTATGCGGATCTTGTCCGGATGGCCTCTTGCCAACCGTGGACTCTTCCGTTAAGACCAGACCTTCTGTCGCAAGGTCCTTTTTTCCATCAGGATCTCAAATCCTTAAATTTAAAGGTATGGAGATTGAACGCTTGATTCTTAGTCAAAGAGGTTTCTCTGACTCTGTGATTAATTCTATGTTACAGGCTCATAAATCTGTATCTAGGGAGATATATTATAGAGTCTGGAAGACTTATATTTCTTGGTGTCTTTCTCATCATTTTTCCTGGCATTCTTTTAGAATTCCGAGAATTTTACAGTTTCTTCAGGATGGTTTGGATAAAGGTTTGTCTGCAAGTTCCTTGAAAGGACAAATCTCTGCTCTTTCTGTTCTTTTTCACAGAAAGATTGCTAATCTTCCTGATATTCATTGTTTTGTACAAGCTTTGTTTCGTATAAAACCTGTCATTAAGTCAATTTCTCCTCCTTGGAGTTTGAATTTGGTTCTGGGGGCTCTTCAAGCTCCTCCGTTTGAACCTATGCATTCATTGGACATTAAATTACTTTCTTGGAAAGTTTTGTTCCTTTTGGCCATCTCTTCTGCCAGAAGAGTTTCTGAATTATCTGCTCTTTCTTGTGAGTCTCCTTTTCTGATTTTTCATCAGGATAAGGCGGTGTTGCGAACTTCTTTTGAATTTTTACCTAAGGTTGTGAATTCCAACAACATTAGTAGAGAAATTGTGGTTCCTTCATTATGTCCTAATCCTAAGAATTCTAAGGAGAAATCATTGCATTCTTTGGATGTAGTTAGAGCTTTGAAATATTATGTTGAAGCTACTAAGAATTTCCGAAAGACTTCTAGTCTATTTGTTATCTTTTCCGGTTCTAGGAAAGGTCAGAAGGCTTCTGCCATTTCTTTGGCATCTTGGTTGAAATCTTTAATTCATCATGCTTATGTCGAGTCGGGTAAAACTCCGCCTCAAAGGATTAAAGCTCATTCTACTAGGTCAGTTTCTACTTCCTGGGCGTTTAGGAATGAAGCTTCGGTTGATCAGATTTGCAAAGCAGCAACTTGGTCTTCTTTGCATACTTTTACTAAATTCTACCATTTTGATGTGTTTTCTTCTTCTGAAGCTGTTTTTGGTAGAAAAGTACTTCAGGCAGCTGTTTCAGTTTGAATCTTCTGCTTATGTTTTCAGTTTTTTTCATTATAAAATTTAAACTTTATTTTGGGTGTGGATTATTTTTTCAGCGGAATTGGCTGTCTTTATTTTATCCCTCCCTCTCTAGTGACTCTTGCGTGGAAAGATCCACATCTTGGGTAGTCATTATCCCATATGTCACTAGCTCATGGACTCTTGCTAATTACATGAAAGAAAACATAATTTATGTAAGAACTTACCTGATAAATTCATTTCTTTCATATTAGCAAGAGTCCATGAGGCCCACCCTTTTCTGTGGTGGTTATGCTTTTTTTGTATAAAGCACAATTATTCCAATTCCTTATTTTTTATGCTTTCGCACTTTTTTCTTATCACCCCACTTCTTGGCTATTCGTTAAACTGATTTGTGGGTGTGGTGAGGGGTGTATTTGTAGGCATTTTGAGGTTTGGGAAACTTTGCCCCTCCTGGTAGGAATGTATATCCCATACGTTACTAGCTCATGGACTCTTGCTAATATGAAAGAAATGAATTTATCAGGTAAGTTCTTACATAAATTATGTTTTTTTAAGTCGGCAAACTTTTCATCCGGGGGAGTGGGAGCTCCATCCGGAGGTATTTGCCCAGTTGATCCAACTTTGGGGCAAACCAGAACTGGATCTGATGGCGTCTCGTCAGAACGCCAAGCTTCCTTGTTACGGGTCCAGGTCCAGGGATCCCAAGGCAGCGCTGATAGATGCTCTTGCAGCGCCCTGGTCCTTCAGCCTGGTTTATGTGTTTCCACTGTTTCCTCTGCTCCCTCGTCTGATTGCCAAGATCAAGCAGGAGAGAGCTTCGGTGATCTTGATAGCCCCTGCGTGGCCACGCAGGACTTGGTATGCAGATCTGATGGACATGTCATCCTTTCCACCATGGACTCTGCCGCTAAGGCAGGACCTTCTACTTCAAGGTTCCTTCAAACATCCAAATCTAATTTCTCTACGTCTGACTGCTTGGAGATTGAACGCTTGATTCTATCAAAGCGTGGTTTTTCCGAATCAGTCATTGATACCTTAATTCAGGCTCGAAAACCTGTCACCAGGAAAATCTATCATAAGATATGGTGTAAATATCTTCATTGGTGTGAATCCAAGGGTTACTCATGGAGTAAGGTCAGGATTCCTAGGATATTATCTTTTCTCCAAGAAGGATTGGAGAAGGGATTGTCAGCTAGTTCCTTAAAGAGACAGATTTCTGCTCTGTCTATTCTTTTGCACAAACGTCTGGCTGAGGTTCCAGACGTTCAGGCGTTTTGTCAGGCTTTAGTTAGAATCAAGCCTGTGCTTAAACCTGTTGCTCCGCCATGGAGTTTAAATTTAGTTCTTAAAGTTCTTCAAGGGGTTCCGTTTGAACCTTTGCATTCCATAGATATTAAGCTTTTATCTTGGAAAGTTCTATTTTTAGTAGCTATCTCCTCGGCTCGAAGAGTTTCGGAGTTATCTGCTTTACAGTGTGATTCCCCTTATCTGATTTTCCATGCAGTTAAGGTAGTGTTACGTACCAAACCTGGGTTTTTGCCTAAGGTGGTATCTAATAAGAATTTCAATCAGGAGATTGTTGTTCCTTCCCTATGTCTTAATCCTTTTTCAAAGAAGGAACGTCTATTACACAATCTTGATGTGGTTCGTGCTTTAAAGTTTTATTTACATGCTACGAAAGATTTTCGTCAAACATCTGCTTTGTTTGTTGTCTACTCTGGACAGAGGAGAGGCCAAAAGGCTTCGGCAACTTCTCTTTCCTTTTGGCTAAGAAGCATAATTCGCTTAGCTTATGAGACTGCTGGCCAGCAGCCTCCTGAAAGAATTACAGCTCATTCTACTAGAGCAGTAGCTTCCACATGGGCTTTTAAACATGAGGCCTCTGTTGAACAGATTTGTAAGGCGGCGACTTGGTCTTCGCTTCATACCTTTTCTAAATTCTATAAATTTGATACTTTTGCTTCTTCGGAGGCTATTTTTGGGAGAAAGGTCTTACAGGCAGTGGTGTCTTCCGTTTAAGTTTCCTGCCTTGTCCCTCCCTTCATCCGTGTCCTAAAGCTTTGGTATTGGTATCCCACAAGTAATGGATGAACCCGTGGACTGGATACACCTTTACAAGAGAAAACAAAATTTATGCTTACCTGATAAATTTATTTCTCTTGTGGTGTATCCAGTTCACGGCCCGCCCTGTCATTTTAAGGCAGGTAATTTTTATTTTTAAACTACAATCACCACTGCACCCTATAGTTTCTCCTTTTTTTCTTGCTTGTCTTCGGTCGAATGACTGGGGGTGGCAGTTAGGGGAGGAGCTATATAGACAGCTCTGCTGTGGGTGTCCTCTTGCAGCTTCCTGTTGGGAAGGAGAATATCCCACAAGTAATGGATGAACCCGTGGACTGGATACACCACAAGAGAAATACATTTATCAGGTAAGCATAAATTTTGTTTTTTTTCTTTCAATAGTTCATGGGCACGCCAAGTCTCCTTCTTAATAATTGTTTTCCCCCTTAATGTGTTCCAATGACTTGTTATACCAGTGGCAGAGTATACAACTTGTGGAAAATTATCCTTTATGTTTGTAGGATTGTTTTTCTGTATGAAATAGCAGCCTTTGTTCTTTAAAACCAAAACCCAATCAAATGGGGCAAACTTGCACGAAGAGAATATGACATTATCTTACCACTCTATATACACAGAAAGCTTTTTTTATCTTTTGTTTGCCTGTATACACAAAGTCAAATGTTTAGAGAGAACAATTGCAAATATACATTGCAGTACCTATATCTCCTGATCCCCACTGAGATGTAGATATATTTTGCTGTCTCTTGTTTACATAACTTTTCTGTACCCATAACTGGAGAATTGAAATGTTAAGTATATGTGGTGTTTTCAGCAGGCAAAATCGGTTATCTCAAATTACAAAGGAGAAATGTTATACACTCTAGCGAGTAAAATGGGTCATTAGAAATTCATTAAAGGGGAGACAATTTAACAGTACACTGTCCCAATTAAGGGCTAGATTACAATGGAGTGCTAAATATTGCTTGCTAATATGCGCTGGTATTACAAGTTAATCACAATCTGCTAGATTACGAGTCTTGCGTTAGCCTTAAAAAGCAGCGTTGAGAGGTCCCAACACTGCTTTTTAATGCCCGCTGGTATTACGAGTCTTGAAGGTACAGGTGTACCGCTCTCTTTTTCGGCCAGACTCGAAAATACCGCAAATCCACTTACGTCAATTGCGTATCATATTTTTTCAATGGGACTTGCATAGCGCCGGTATTACGAGTCTTCCAAAAAGTGAGCAGTACACCCTCTCCTGTCTAGCCTGGTACTGCATTTTAAAGTCAGTAGTTAAGAGTTTTATGGTCTAACACCGTAGCATAAAACTCTTAACTAAAGTGCTAAAAAGTACACTAACACCCATAAACTACCTATTAACCCCTAAACCGAGACGCCCCACATCGCAAACACTAAAATAAAAGTATTAACCCCTAATCTGCCGAAACGGACATCGCCGCCACTATAATAAATATATTAACCCCTTAACCGCTGCACTCCCACCTCGCAAACACTAGTAAATTTTATTAACCCCTAATCTGCCGTCCCTAACATCGCCGACACCTACCTACATTTATTAACCCCTAATCTGCCGCCGCCACTATATTAAAGTTATTAACCCCTAAATCTAACCCTAACACCCCCTAATTTAAATATAATTTAAATAAATCTAAATAAAATAACTACAATTAACTAAATTATTCCTATTTAAAACTAAATACTTACCTATAAAATAAACCCTAAGATAGCTACAATATAACTAATAGTTACATTGTAGCTAGTTTAGGATTTATTTTTATTTTACAGGCAACTTTGTATTTATTTTAACTAGGTACAATAGTTATTAAATTGTTATTAACTATTTAATAACTACCTAGTTAAAATAAAGACAAATTTGCCTGTAAAATAAAACCTAACCTAAGTTACAATTACACCTAACACTACACTATAATTAAATTAAAGGGACATGAAACCCAATTTTTTTCTTTCATGATTTAGAAAGAGCATGTCATTTTTTTTTTTTATTATCCTTTATTTATAATCCAAGACTTTGTCAAAAGAAAATAAAAATAATATGAACAACATGACATAATCAAAAAATAATAATAGGTTCATCCAGATAATACTATATTCATTTATACATATATATATATCAACATATTGACATAGCATGATCAATTTGTTCTCAACAATGCTTGGGGTTTTTGTTTTTCACCCCCTTCCCCCCCCTAAAGAATATTATAAGCAGCATGGCCTAATCAGAAAATTATTGTAAGTTCATTCAGATAATACTATGTTCTTTTATACATATATACACTAATCAACATAATAATATAACCTAGTCAATTTAATCTCGATAAGTGCTTGGGGTCTTTATTTTTCACATCCTCCCCCCTTCTCGTTTCCCCCCCTGTGCGGAAGAGCGACACAGCTGGTTCACCGCCAGGAGAGAAAAAAAAAAAAAGGGGAAAAAATGGCTCTGTCTCTGTCACCTTCTTCCTCCTGCTTCTCTACCAGTTTCCTAATAGAACAATTTCTGTGTTTCTGAAGGGAAAGATTATATGATCTATTTCTGTGGCGGGAAATATTTTTAAAAAGGCTGCCCATTTATCAAAGAATCTTTTAATGTCCTGTTCATTGTTTATATCCGCACCTCTCTGCTCTAAAATGCACTGCTTTTTCATGCAGTTTTTAATTTCAGAGATACTTGGTATTGTACAGCTTTTCCACTTTTTACAAATTAGATATCTGGTGGCAAGAATAGTGGAGATTATTATTCTTTCACTATTTTGTCTGCCAGAATCTTTTTTGAGACAAAGTATTATCTGATATAGTGTCAAAGAAACATGTTCTATCTTTAGTACCTTCTTTAGCCAGTATTCAACCTTGATCCAGAGATTTTTAATCTTTGGACAGTGCCAGAACATATGTATTAGATCAGCTGCCTGATATGAACATTTAGGACATTTATTAAACCCCATATTAGCACACTTAAAACCTCTCTCAGGGGTAAAGTATGCGCCATGAAAAGCTTGATATGGGCCTCTCTCCAGGTTGCAGATAGTGTCACCTGAGTAATTTTTTTAATTGACCTTTGTATAGTTTTTGACTCAATACTATTCTGAGGGATTAATGTATTCCAATAGGAGGCCAATTTTGCCAAGACCGGCGCCCCTTTATTCGCACAGAGAAGATGATAACACGGTGCAACTGACATATGGCCCCTTTTTGTTAAGATAAGCCAATCCTCCATTTTACCTAATACCCATTCCCAGCCTGCTTTTTTAACTAGGTCCTGAACAAAATGTCTTAATTGCAAATATGCAAAAAAGTCTTTATTGGACAGGTCGAAGTCCCTTTTTAATTCCTGAAATGTTTTAATGCATTTCCTTCCTCTATCTATTACTTGATATACCTTTGTTAATCCGGAAGAATGCCATTTTCTAAAATCCTCTGAGTGCAAACCAGCTTGGAAAGTAGGGTTACCTAGTATAGGCAAGAGACAAGAGGCCTTGTTATTAATTGAAAGAAGAGTTACTATTTTATGCCACGCCTTAAGTGGATTGAGAATTGTTTTAAATCTTTTGATTTCTGCTGGAAGTTCTTTAGGTAATAAATGTAGTAGCGCAGTCAGAGAATACGGATAACAAACGTTGGTCTCAAGATAATTGTTCAGAACATAGTTGTTGGATGAGATCCAGTCTGCTACGACTCGAGCAAGAAAAGAGAGATTATACAGTCTTATGTCTGGTAAAGCTAAGCCTCCATTTTCTTTTAATACCGAGAGTTTCATAAGAGAGATCTTTGACCTCTTATTCTGCCATAGGAACTGTATAAGTGAGGTGTTAATTGCACGTATATCCTTTCCTAGAAGAATTATTGGTGTATTTTGAAGTATATACAATAATTTCGGCAAAAGAACCATCTTAAAAAGAGCGATTCTTCCAGAAAGCGATAATGGAAGGTTTCGCCACAACAGAAGCTTTTCCTTAATCGTTTTTACTACTGGAGGGATATTCAAAGCATAAAGATCTGCACTCCTTGTTGGGATATGAATCCCTAGATATTTAAAAGAATCTGTTACTTGGTGAAAAGGGGTTTTTAGTATAGAGGTGCTGTTTTTCCTAAGCCAGAATATCTCTGATTTTGTTGTATTTACTTTATATCCAGAGAATGAACCGAATTGTTCCAATATGTGAAAAAGTTTTGGTAAGTTTAATTTAGTGTTAGCTAAATAAAGCAGCAGGTCATCTGCGTATAATCCAATTTTTATTTCGGAGTTGCGAATTTTTATGCCATCCAAGTGGTGGCGGATCTTAATTGCCAGAGGTTCAATAGAAACATTAAATAAAAGCGGGGAGAGAGGACAGCCCTGCCTCGTTCCTCTACTCAGTAGAATAGGAGGAGAGATGTTGTTATTCACTATTAATCTTGTAGATGGTTGTTTATATAGATTCTCAATAAATTCAAGGAAATTACCTCTAATTCCGAAATGGCTTAACGAAGTTTTAATATGTTCATAAAAGATTGAATCGAAGGCTTTTTCAGCATCTAAGGAGATAATGGCAAGATCAGGTATGTCCTCCCCCCCACTATTTAGATTGGACAGAACCTCAAAATATTCTGTCACTAATAAAGCTTCTCTAATTTTTGCAGCCGAATTACGGTTATTTAGAAAGCCTGATTGATCAGTGTGAATGATTTCTGAAAGGATCCCTTGAAATCTGGATGCTAAGATTGCAGTTAGGATTTTATAGTCTGAATTTAGCAGAGCAATCGGTCTGTATGATTCTTTGCACTCAGGATCTTTTCCACTTTTTAATATCAAAGTTGTGTGAGAGTTACAAAATGAAGAAGGAATCAGTTCACCATTAATGAAAAAACTATTTAAAAGCGTACAAAGATGTGGGGTTGCTTCGCTAACCAGGATCTTATAGAATTCACTGGGAAGACCGTCTGGGCCTGCTGCCTTGTTTAAAGAAAGTTTAGATATTGTTTTCTCTATTTCTTCTATGGAAATAGGAGCGTTAAGACTGTTAGCCATTTCTGATGTGGCTATAGGATATGTGATATCCCTCCAGAAGTCAGCAGATTTCTGTATGTCACTTGTTTTAAATGAATATAGTTCCTGATAATATTCTTGGAATGCCTCCAGAATATCATCAGCTTTTGAAAGCTGTAGTCCTTTGTTGTACAATTTATCTATGATTGGTTGTTTTTTCTCATTTCTAATAGGTTTAGCCATCATCTTACCTGATTTATTACCGTATCTGTATAGCTTAGCCTGCATTTTTAATTCTTTTTGTGTCTCTTGAAATATTACAAAGGTATCCCTTTCATTTTTTGCTTTGACATATTTTGCCCAATTTAAAGGAGTTTTATCCAGCATATACTGATTGTAAGTATTAGTCAGATATCGACATGACTCTCTTTCTCTATACCTGATTTTCTTATGTAAGGCAATATTATATGAAGTAATCTCCCCTCTCATTACTGTATCCCAGAATATTCCAGGAGAGCTTAAATAGTCTTTATTGAAATGTACATATTCCTTATATTTATTTATGAGCCAGTTCTTAAATTTTATCTCAGACATCAAATAATAAGGGAAGAAAAAGCGTAGTGAAGTAGGATGCAGATGTGAAAGTTGAAACTCAAGAACAATCGGCGCGTGGTCCGAGAGAAGAATAGGCATTATATCTGATTTTACCCCTCTTGTTAGCATACGCTCATCAATTAAAAATAGGTCAATTCTAGAAAGTGTCTTATGCGCCTTAGAAAGACAAGTAAAGTTCTGTATGGAAGGATTCTGATGCCTCCAGATATCTCGCAGTGCTAGATTCTGTGTAATCTTTTTGAGCATCTTACATTCTAAATTGTCCTTTTTTTGTTTCAATTGTTTGACGCCGTGTCTTAACCTGTCAATTGGACACTGAGGTGCCATATTGTAATCTCCGCCCATAATTAGACAGCCTTCCGTGTAAGATAAAAGTTTAGTCTGCAAAGTATTCCAATATTTTGGATCAAAAGCATTGGGGCCATATGTGTTGCACAGCGTATACATCTCCCGAGCAATCTTTATTTTCAAAAGAACATATCTCCCCCCTGGATCAGCCTCAAAGTGTACCACCTCCGTATTAATTTTTTTTCCTATTAGTATCGCTACCCCCTTCTTTCTCTTGACACTAGGTGCAAAATATACTTCCTTTACCCATGTTGATTTAAGTTTTAAAGATTCTTCTGCAGATAGGTGGGTTTCTTGAATAAAACCTATATCAGTCTTAATTTTCCGGAGCTGAGTGAGGATCGCCTTCCTTTTTATAGGGGTGGATATGCCACCTACATTCCATGACACTATTTTACATTCATCCTTCCGTAATGCCATTTATGAGTTAGGGGGGTAGAGGAGGAAAAATGGGCAGAGAAGGAAGAAGGGGCAGAGAGAGAAAAAAATAAAAAAATAAAAAATTTTTTTTTTATAATAATTGCATAGTAGTAGAATCTTTCCACACTGGGGGGGTGTTTAAATCTTGAGTCTCATATTCAAAAAAAAACACAATCGTCCTCAAAAACATTTATCTACATGTTATACCAAATTGAAATATTCAGCCATGTTGTCCCTGAACCAAGGGATCCAATGTATTATAGAAGTTCTCAGCCAAGTGGGCTTCTTCAAAGAAATGAGTAACCTCTCTAACTTTAACCTTTAATTTATAGGGATATATTATGGTTGCCTGGTATCCTTTTTGTATTAGCTTAGAGCAAACAGGGGCAAGCTCCCTTCTCTTTGCTGCGGTATCCGCAGAGAAATCCTGAAACAAAAGAATTGTAGCATCACCAACCTTAACCGGCTGCTGTTTTCGATAGTACTGGAGTAAAGTAAGTTTATCTTGAAAATTTAATAGTCTAGCTATAACAGATCTGTGCCTGGTTCTACCTTTATCACCTATACGAGGTGGGCCTAGTCTATGCGCTCTCTCTACTGGAATGGGATAGAAGGTGGATGGCATTTTTAAAGTTGCAGGCAAGATTTCTAATACAAAATTGACAAGGTTTTCATACTGCTGTTCTTCCGGTAGACCCACTATTCTTACATTATTTCTTCTAGAGCGGTTTTCTAAGTCCTCTAATTTATTTTGAATTTTTTGTAAATTAGTATTTACCACTTCAAGATTTGAACTATGTGTTATTGTTAGGTCTTCCAGGTCCGAAATTCTTTGTTCGGCTTCTTGGAGCCTGCTAGAGAATTGACGAACCTCCTGTGTCAAGGAAAGAAAATCTTGCTTAATTTCAGCTCTAAGAGCTTCAAATTTAGGAGAGAGCGCTTCAGATATACTAGCAACCAAGCTATGGATATTAGTTATTTCTTGTACCGCTGATATGTTTAACAGTGAAGGTTGTGCATCCATTGCGGTCTCTTGGTTAACCTTCAATTTCCTATCCCTCTGTCTTGCTGCCATGTTTGGAGAGGGATTCCTAGGTGAAGTGTGAAGGAATTTGTCCATGTGCCGAAAGAGAAAACAGCCGAGAAGGGGAAAAGAAAAAATAAATACACCAGAATTGTGTTACGTGAGATTGGTGCAAGGGTTTACAGTGGTTATAAGGTTAAATTTCGAGAGGGCGAAGCGATCTCGAACGGACAAGTGAGGGCAGGTATGTGCACGGTGATGATATCAAGTGAGGAAGAAGGGTAGGAGAGGAGAAAAAAAAAAAAAAAAGGATTTTAAAAGGGGGGGGGGGGGGGGGAGGGAAGAGGGAAAGGGTAAAGTGAGAATTAAACCAGTGCTAGTTTAGCGTGTGAATAAGTCCAAACATGGATGCAAGGGCCAGGAGATAATATAAATGAAAGAAGACGCCACGTTAATTTTTACCAGCGGTATTAACAATGTGTCCCTTTAAGGATCACCCAATTTCCTGAAAAAAGATACAAGGAACATAAACCGAAAAATAAAAAATAAAAGGGAGTGCCCCCAAGGAGACTAGTATAGTTAGCCTACTTGAATTGTATTCAGCAAGGATCTAGTGATATTCCAACAGATGGAAACTATATGTCTTACAGACACACAGAAATATACACTGACCTGTCTGTAGCTTATTTCACCAGGTCCTTTTTATGTCTTATATTGTAGGTATAAATATAGCTTTAGTTAACTTTTCTGTTTCCTTTTCTGAGCGGCACCCAGCTTCTATTAAGCAGATAGCATGCTATTTAAGTCGTGTGATATATATGAAGAATAGATTAGCTCTTGGAAACTTCTAAGAATTGAGTTACATCAGTTCACACTCCTAATTATTACAAAGAAAAAATAGAGGCAATTGCTGGTCTTAAAAATTTATCCTTACAAATGTCTATTTATATGGAATTTCTGTTAAACTGTATCCTAGAAAGAAAAAATAAAGTATTTTAATCTGCCGCCCTTGCTTTTTCAATTTATATTTATGGATATATAACCTTTTAATTTTCAACCAGGCGTAAATCTAGAGAAAAAAAAAAAAAAAAAGAAAAAAAAGGAGCCTGCACTACTTTGGCACCTAGGTTGTTAAACACGATTTAGCCAGAGCCTAAAATCAGGCCCTGCTGCAAAAACAAATTGTATGGCCATACTGGGCTGATCAGTGATATTACTTAGCATCTAATACCATTAAAGTGGTGAAAACAATAAAATAGTAATGCCTTTTTAAAAGAGAAAAAGAAAAGAGAAAAAAAAAATAGTTTGCACAGTGTAAAAAAACATACAATAACAGTTAGAAAGACAGGAAACAACCCCAGAATTAGTGATATGATATTATATTTGTGGGGGTTAGCGTCCATCTACCAATAGTCAGGTATTTTATGCCAATGTAGATGTATTGCGCCAGATCCAAGTAGAAATATTAAGGAAGTCCAATATTATAGACAATATACAGTTATGTCCTCTTATAAACTTATGTCAGTATATTCCTGAGGGCCGTGTTAAGCAATGTTCATTTAATGCTTTTTTAACAGTCTATGACCCCCATATATGAAATAAAAGGGAGATGACATATAGTCAATTTTAACATTACCTGTTGTTGACTCCTGGCTTGTCTGCGGTAAGTGAGAGAGCCTTTCTCCAGTGCGGCCCCACTCACGCAGCACCGGTGGGAGGGGGATCGCTTGATCAAACTACGCCCGGATCAAGGAATGCTACCCAGTGACCTCCAAACCAGGCCAATACCAGGGAACGAAGAAGCAGCTGGTCCAGGAACAGGAGAGGCAAGAGAAACGATCCGCGTCCCTCACGCAGCACCGGTGGGAGGGAACACTCGGATGAGGAACAGCCGTCTCCAGAGCCCCTCTATTCCCTCTCTTCCCGCAGGCAGGTGTAGCAGGGGAGTGCCCGGAACCCCTCCATCAGGTAAGAAGCTTCAGTTCTGCAGCCAGGTATCGAAAGCAGGAGGATCCAGTCTAGGAGCAGGAGAGGTGAAGGTAAGAGTCCGTGCCCCTCACGCAGCACCGGTGGGAGGGAGCACTTGGGAGAAAGACAGCCGCTTCCAAAGCCTCTCTGCCTCTTCCCCTCTTACAGGCAAATGTAACCCGGGTCGGCCTGGGACCACTCTGTGCGGTAAGAAGCTACGGTTCTGTAGCCAGGTATCAAAGAATGTAAGCAGGGGGAGCCAGAGGGTTGCGGGTGTCACAGACCCGGTGTACAAAAATAGCACTCCAAATTCAGTGATTTGCCGTTGCTTTGGCCTTAAGGGGGATATCAGCCAGGTAAATCGCTCATTGTCAAACTAAGCCGTCCTCGACTCCTATTCAGGTGTGAGATCAAATTAACACAAGCTAGGTAAATTTTTCCCAATTTACCGCAACAGTCTCTTTTCTGCAGTGTTAAATTTGCGAATAACGTTCTCAAATAGCTGCAGCCTGCAGCTCAGTGCAATGTTATGGCACTGTGTGGTTCCAGAAGCGGTGGATTAACTTTATCAAGCCACCCAGGTCTGATGGTTTTAGGCGCAAAAAATTTCACCAGCAGCTTAGTGTGGAGGTAATGCTAGACAGGTGCAACAGACGACCATACACCTGAGCTCCTCCTCCGGAACCACCTCCCAAGAGCATGTCATTTTAAACAACTTTCTAATTTACTTCTATTATCTAATTTGCTTCATTCTCTTGATATCACTTGCTGAAAAGAATATCTAGATATGCTCAGTAGCTGCTGATTGGTTGCTGCACATAAAGGCCTTGTGTGATTGGCTCACACATGTACATTGCTATTTCTTCAACAAAGGATATCTAAAGAATTGAGCAAATTAGATAATAGAAGTAAATTGGAAAGTTGTTTAAAATCGCTTGCCCTATCTGAATCATGAAAGTTTAATATTGACTAGACTGTCCCTTTAATTCCCTAAATTAACTACAATTTAATACAATTAAATACAATTATCTAAAGTACGAAAACCCCCCACTAAATTACAGAAAATAATAAAATAATTACAAGTTGTTTAGAACAGCCAATAGGATTGAAGTTCAATCCTATTGGCTGATTGCATCAGCCAATAGGATTTTTTCTACCTTAATTCCGATTGGCTGATTCCCTGATGGCGTCCCTTCAATTCTATCAGCCAATCGGAATTGAAGGGACGCCATCTTGAATGACGTAATTTAAAGGAACCTTCATTCAGTCGTCGGATGAAGAAAGAAGAGGATGCTCCTCGTCAGATGTCTTGAAGATGGACCTGCTCCGCGCCGGATGGATGAAGATAGAAGATGCCGTCTGGATGAAGACTTCTGCCCGTCTGGAGGACCTCTTCTTCCCGGCTTGGATGAAGACTTCTGCCCGTCTGGAGGACCACTTAGTCTGGCTTTGTTGAGGACTTCAGCCTGGTTGGGTGAAGACTTCTCAAGGTAGGGTGATCTTCAAGGGCTTAGTGTTAGGTTTTTATTAAGGGGGGATTGGGTGGGTTTTAGAGTAGGGTTGGGTGTGTGAGTGGTGGGTTTTAATGTTGGGGGGGTATTGTACTTTTTTTTACAGGTAAAAGAGCTGATTACTTTGGGACAATGCCCCGCAAAAGGCCCTTTTAAGGGCTATTTGTAATTTAGTATAGGGTAGGGCTTTTTATTATTTTGGGGGGCTTTTTTATTTTATTAGGGGGATTAGATTAGGTGTAATTAGTTTAAAAAAATTGTAATTATTTTATTATTTTCTGTAATTTAGTGGGGGGGGTTTATCGTACTTTAGATAATTGTATTTAATTGTATTTAATTGTAATTAATTTAGGGAATTTAATTATAGTGTAGTGTTAGGTGTAATTGTAACTTAGGTTAGGTTTTATTTTACATGTAAATTTGTCTTTATTTTAACTAGGTAGTTATTAAATAGTTAATAACAATTTAATAACTATTGTACCTAGTTAAAATAAATACAAAGTTGCCTGTAGAATAAAAATAAATCCTAAGATAGCTACAATGTAACTATTAGTTATATTGTAGCTAGCTTAGGGTTTATTTTAAAGGTATTTAGTTTTAAATAGGAATATTTTAGTTAATGATAGTAATATTTATTTAGATTTATTTAAATTATATTTAAGTTAGGGGGTGTTAGGGTTAAACTTAGGTTTAGGGGTTAATAACTTTAATATAGTGACGGCAACGTTGGGGGCGACAGATTAGGGGTTAATAAGTGTAGGTAGGTGTCGGCGACATTGGGGGCAGCAGAGTAGGGGTTAATAAATAAAATGTAGGTGGCGGCGATGTTTGGGGCAGCAGATTAGCGGTTTATAAGTATAATGTAGGTGGCGTCGGTGTCCGGAGCGGAAGATTAGGGGTTAATAATATAATGTAGGTGTCAGCGATGTCGGGGGTGGCAGATTAGGTGTTAATAAGTGTAAGATTAGGGGTGTTTAGACTCTGGGTTCATGTTAGGGTGTTAGGTGTAGACATAACTTTTATTTCCCCATAGGAATCAATGGGGCTGAACGCTGCTTTTTTGCAAAAATCCGTAATACCAGCGCTGTCTGCAAGTGAGCGGTGAGCTTAAACTGCTCGTTAACACCGCACACCATTAGAGACAAAACTCGTAATCTAGCCGAATGTGATTGCACTCACAAGAGAGTGCTTCCATAGGCTCCAAAGGGAGCCTCGTTCTGATGCCATCACGGCATCAGAACATTGCGCAGAGAAGGGGTAAGTAGCGCAGCAATGGCTGCATATTTTTAAATATATGTGACACTATATATATATATATATCTCCCATTGGTTTAAGCACCCCACCCAAGTTCAGGTGTGCTCATAACAGTGTAATAAAGTTGTGAATAAAAAGCCAGGGAGTCTCATTCTATTATGAAGAGTAAAAGCAGGAATGATTCAGCCCTCTGTGGCAAAAGGACTGTAGTGTAGGACCAGTCGAATTGGGGCACCTTGTAAGTGGTGACTGGCTAAGCAAAATATGGCCATATTGTGTGACTAAGTTCCCAATATTATTTAAAAAAGAATAGTTGTCTCTTGATGTATTTGCAGGCAATTTTTTGCAGCAGTTCAAAAAATATGTTGTGCTTTGGAAAATGGATGTGCGCTGATACCTCTTTGTTTGTGTAATTACTGGGTCATATTGGCAGCACTCCCAGATGTGGATTTAAACTTTTTGTAAGGTGTGCTAAAAAAACAATTTTTTGTATTTAAAATTACCAGGGAGACTGACCATCTCCCATTGGTTTAAGCACCCCACCCAAGTTCAGGTGTGCTCATAACAGCCTAATAAAGTTGTGAATAAAAAGCCAGGGAGTCTCATTCTATTATGAAGAGTAAAAGCAGGAATGATTCAGCCCTCTGTGGCAAAAGGACTGTAATGTAGGACCAGTCGAATTGGGGCACCTTGTAAGTGGTGACTGGCTAAGCAAAATATGGCCATATTGTGTGACTAAGTTCCCAATATTATTTAAAAAAGAATAATTGTCTCTTGATGTATTTGCAAGCAATTTCTCCTACATTGGTGTATCCGGTCCACGGCTTCATCCTTACTTGTGGGATATTCTCATTCCCTACAGGAAGTGGCAAAGAGAACACACAGCAGAGCTGTCCATATAGCTCTCCTTAGGCTCCGCCCAGGGCCGCCACTAGAAATTTTGGGGCCCCTGACTTAACCATTGATCAGGGCCCCCCCCCTCCTTTGACATGTGCAATTTTTGACCAAGTGACTAAAACGTATATGCACTTTATTCTTAAGTGTCTATTTAAACTTGAAAATGTTGTAAAGGTAATAACATACACTGAAACACACACACACACTCACACATAAGGATTCACATATATACACTCTAGCAAACACGCAAAGAAACTCAGACACATACACCCAAACAGACACTCAGCACTTGTTTACATTGACCTGACAAGTAATGAGGTAAACTACAGTTTTGTAAAAAAAGGAGATTTAGAAAACAAAATATGGAGTTCTGATTATCTTTTTGTAAAGGAAGATGCCAACTAAATGATGACAACAGCATGCAGTGGCTGAAAGGAAGGGCCCTGAACTGCCTAAACAATCATTTAAAGGTTAAATGGTAGATTGGTGACTTCCGGAAAGGTCTCATTAGTCTCAAAGTCTGTAGAAAGATGTGAATTATCAGTAGTAAGGTCAAAATGTCCTAAAAAGGAACAGACAAAGGACACACACACACACACAAACTCAAACTTGCACATACACCCAAGGAAACACCAACAGTGACAGCCTCAGAAAAAACACAAAGACATACACACACACACAGAGACACCCACAGAAAACACATAAAGACATACATACACACCCTCACTGAGACATCCACAGAAAACACACAAAGACATACACACACCCTCACAGAGACACCCACAGAAAATACACACCCTCACAGAGACATCTACAGAAAACACAGACATACATACACACACACACACACATACACCCTCACAGAGACATCCACAGAAAACACAGACATACACACCCACCCTCACAGAGGCATCCAGAGAAAATACACAAAGACAAACACACGCCCACCCTCACAGAGACACCTATAGAAAAAGCTCAAAGACATATGCACACACCCTCACAGACATCCACAGAAAATGCACAAAGACATACACACCCACCCTCACAGAGATACCAACAGAAAAAAAATACATACACACTCATAGAGACACAAACCAAAGCACAAAGACTAACACAGACACCCACAGAAACACTCACAGGAGGAAACATTTATGCACCTTGCATCCCCTAAATCAACAGTGTGTGACATGCATGATAAAAAAATGCAGAGATCACTTTTTAAAGAATCATATTTGGAAATGTGCAAACAAAAATAATTCTGTGAATTCAAAATTGTACATTAATGATCTGGGTAGATGGCTAGATGAAGAAAAGTACTTTTAAAAGGTTGACAAATGTTTTTTTGATATTTTCCCCAACCAAGAGCACCACTTCAAATATAGTGTACAAATGTTCCCATCTGTCAGCTGTACTTGTAGATTTTGAAAATGCTGTACTCTATATGGTCTTGGTGGAACCATAAGCTGTGGTACTCATGCCATTAGATCTGGTTAAATGCAGGATTTAAGCTTGTTGGTATGCATTTCAAAATTAAGTCAGCTGTAGAGTAAACTGAACAGTTTTAAGTTAACCTGTCTCATTTCCAACACTGAGCAATCTTAGTCTGTGAGTATAACATGTTATGCAGATGTAAAAATCTTAGATAAAATGCCTCCTTGTATCTGGAAAGTCCTTGCATAAAGGGGCAGTACACTTGAATGTAATATATATCATTTGTGTATTGAGGAGGAAACATTTCTGCATGGTTTTAAATATAGAATTTCTACAGCATTGTCAAATAATCATAAATACACTGCTGCTAAAAAAAAATGTTTTTATGGACCCCTGGCCCCACCATACAACTACTACCACACTGAAGTTACAATCTTAAATTGCACAAAGAAATAAAAAACATTTGCTAAGTAATTCCTACCTCCTCTGCAAATGAAAGTGATCAGCCGTCTGACCCAGGCACACACTCTACAAACAAAGTGCCAAGTTTGTCTCACACTGTGCATAGTGGTTTAGTGCACACTCAGAAATCCTCTCAAATGCTAATATTTTACTCCTTGTAATAACATTTCCCATGCTCAATTAGCACTCTGCTGTAGTACCCACTGGTGGCTGCCAAAATTAAAAAAATAAAATAAAATATTTTTTTTTTTTTTTTAGTTCTTGCCTCATGGGGCCCCCTAGCCCATTGGGCCCCTGACAGGAGTCACCCCTGTCACCCCCTGATGGCGGCCCTGGCTCCGCCCCCCCAGTCATTCTCTTTGCCGCTCTAACTAGTAGCATCTCCACGGGGGTGGTAAAGAGTATGTGGTGTTAGTTGTAGTTTTTTATTTCTTCTATCAAGAGTTTGTTATTTTAAAATAGTGCCGGCTTGTACTATTTACTATGCAGCAGAAAGTGATGAAGATTTCTGCTAAGGGGAATATGATTTTAGCACCAGTAACTAAAATCCATGGCTGTTCCCACGCAGGACTGTTGAAACCAGAGAACATCAGTTGGGGGGAACAGTTTGCAGGCTTAACTGCTTCAGGTATGATCAATCATTTTTCTAACAAGACCATGTAATGCTAGAAGACTGTCAGAAATTCCCTCTGGGATAGGTAAACCATTTTTCTTAGACTCAGTATAAATTGATGACTTATATTAAGGGCTCTATGCTGGTTGACACTAATTGTGGGCTTAATCGATTGCTTTTTAGCATGTTTTTGGCTATAAATAAGGTGTTTTTTTAAAATTTAAAACACTTTTGGGGTTTAATCTGCGCCTGGCACTTAGTTAGACACCTATTCTAGTCAGAAAGGCCCCTCCACTCTGGAATGAAGAGGGTGGAGGCCTCATTTTCGCGCCTCAATTACGCAGTGTTTTTTGACTAGGCAGTTCATGCAGCTTCACGTGGGGAGTCCAGAGGCTCAGAAAAGGACTCCAGAGAGGCTTATTTGCTACCAAAATTATCCCTAAGGAAGGTAAAGGCCACAGTGGAAGCTGTGGCAGGGGACTGTACTGTGTTAACCGGTTAATAACTGTTATTAGCTCCGGTTTGGGCATTGAGGGGTTAATTGGTCTGAAAACTTGTGTGCAATCTTTTCAAAGCATTAAGACACTGTGGTGAAAATTTCATTAAAATCGGATGTTTATTTGATGGTTTTTTGATGTTTCAGTAATAAAGTGTGCACTTTTATTATTTAAAGAGACAGTAACGTTTTTGTAAAAAATAATTTTTATTGCATTGAAGTTCTGTTGTTGTCTGTCAAACATGTCTGATCCTTCAGATAGCCTATGTTCTGTATGCTCAAAGTCCAAGGTGGTTCCCCCATTAAATTTATGTGTGAAGTGTGCCATAGCGTCCAAGCAGCTTAAGGACCATACAATCACACTTAAAAATATAGCCCAAGATGATTCTTTAGCTGAAGGTAGTGAAGATAGCTTGCTATCCTCTCCTTCTGTGTCAATACCAGCTATGCCCACGCAAGCGTTGCCCAGTACATCTAGCGCACCAATTGTGATTACTATGCAACAGTTAGCGACAGTAATGGATAATTCTCTTTCAGCATTTTTATCTAAACTGCCAGCTTTTCCTAGGAAGCGTGATTGCTCAGTTTTAAACACAGAAAATGAGCAAGCTGACGCAGAGGATAATTTATCTGTAGTACCCTCACATCAATCTGACTTGGCGGTGAGGGAGGGCCTGTCTGAGGGAGAAATTTCTGACACAGGAAAAGTTTCTCAGCAGGCAGAGCCTGATACCATAGCATTTAAATTTAGGCTAGAACACCTCCGCGCCCTACTTAAGGAGGTCCTAGCTACGCTTGATGATTGTGAACCCTTGGTGGTCCCAGAAAAATTGTGTAAAATGGACAAATTTTTAGAGGTCCCAGTACACACTGATGCGTTTCCGATACCCAAGAGGGTGGCGGATATAGTGACTAGGGAGTGGGAGAGACCAGGTGTACCTTTTGTTCCCCCCCCTATATTTAAGAAAATGTTCCCCATTGTTGACCCCAGAAAGGACGCGTGGCAGACGGTCCCTAAGGTAGAGGGGGCAGTTTCAACTCTAGCTAAACGCACGACTATACCAATAGAAGATAGTTGCGCTTTCAAGGATCCTATGGATAAAAAATTAGAAGGTTTGCTTAAGAAAATTTTTGTTCAACAAGGTTTTCTTCTTCAACCAATTTCTTGCATTATTCCTGTAACCACGGCAGCGTCCTTTTGGTTTGAGGAATTAGAAAACTCGCTCCAGAAGGAGACTTCTTATGATGAAGTCATGGACAGAATTCACGCTCTGAAGTTGGCTAATGCCTTCATTACAGATGCCGCTTTTCAGTTAGCTAAATTAGCGGAAAAAAAAAAATTCAAGTTTTGCAATCGTGGCGCGCAGAGCGCTTTGGCTAAAATCTTGGTCGGCGGATGTGTCGTCCAAAACAAAATTGCTTAATATTCCTTTCAAGGGTAAGACCCTATTCGGGCCAGAGTTGAAAGAAATTATTTCGGATATCACTGGGGGAAAGGGCCATGCCCTCCCACAAGATAGACCTTTCAAAGCTAAAAATAAGTCTAATTTTCGTTCCTTTCGCAATTTCAGGAACGGACCTACTGCTTTCTCTACAGCCACTAAGCAAGAGGGTAACGCATCCCAGCCCAAACCAGCATGGAAACCATTGCAAGGCTGGAACAAAGGTAAACAAGCCAAGAAGCCTGCTGCTGCTACCAAGACAGCATGAAAGGTTAGCCCCCGATCCGGGACCGGATATAGTAGGGGTCAGACTTTCTCTCTTTGCTCAGGCTTGGGCAAGAGATGTTCCGGACCCCTGGGCACTAGAAATTGTCTCTCAGGGGTACCTTCTAGAATTCAAGGAATTTCCTCCAAAGGGAAGGTTCTCGCTTATCTTTAGACCAGATAAAGAGACAGGCATTCTTACATTGCGTAGAAGACCTTTTAAAAATGGGAGTGATACACCCAGTTCAAACACCAGAACAAGGGCTGGGTTTTTACTCAAACCTGTTTGTAGTTCCCAAAAAGGAAGGAACTTCCAGGCCAATTCTGGATTTAAAAATCCTAAACAAATTCCTCAGAGTTCCATCATTCAAAATGGAAATCATTCGGACAATTTTACCAATGATCCAGGAGGGTCAATATATGACTACCATGGACTTAAAGGATGCGTACCTGCATATTCCTATCCACAAAGATCACCATCAGTTCCTAAGGTTCGCCTTTCTGGACAAGCGTTACCAGTTCGTGGCTCTTCCCTTCGGATTGGCCACTGCTCCCAGAATTTTGACAAAGGTGCTAGGGTCCCTTCTAGCGGTGCTAAGGCCAAGGGGCATTGCAGTAGCACCTTATCTAGATGACATTTTAATACAAGCATCGTCTTTTCACAAGACAAAGGCTCATACGGACATTGTTCTAGCCTTTCTAAGGTCTCACGGGTGGAAGGTGAACATAGAAAAGAGTTCTCTGTCCCTGTTCACAAGGGTTCCCTTCCTGGGAACAATAATAGACTCGGTAGAAATGAAAATCTTTCTGACGGAGGTCAGGAAGTTAAAACTTTTGAACACCTGTCGAGTTCTTCACTCCATTCCACAACCCTCCATAGCTCAGTGCATGGAGGCAATAGGACTAATGGTTGCGGCAATGGACGTGGTTCCCTTTGCTCGAATTTATTTAAGACCATTGCAACTGTGCATGCTCAAACAGTGGAATGGGGATTATGCAGATTTGTCTCCCCAGATACAAATGGACCAGAAAACCAGAGACTCACTTCTCTGGTGGTTGTCTCAGGATCACCTGTCTCAGGGAATGAGTTTCCGCAGACCGGAGTGGATCATTGTCACGACCGACGCCAGCCTCTTAGGCTGGGGTGCGGTCTGGGAGTCCCTGAAAGCTCAGGGTCTATGGTCTCGGGAAGAATCTCTTCTCCCGATAAACATTTTGGAAATGAGAGCGATATTCAATGCGCTCCAGGCATGGCCTCAACTAGCGGAGGTCAAATTCATCAGATTTCAGTCGGACAACATGACGACTGTAGCGTACATCAATCATCAGGGGGGAACAAAGAGTTCCCTGGCAATGAGGGAGGTATCCAAGATCATCAAATGGGCGGAGGATCACTCCTGCCATCTATCAGCAATTCACATCCCAGGAGTAGACAACTGGGAAGCGGATTATCTGAGTCGTCAGACTTTCCATCCGGGGGAGTGGGAACTTCACCCGGAAGTTTTTGCCCATTTAACTCAACTATGGGGCATTCCAGATCTGGATCTGATGGCGTCACGTCAGAACTCCAAGGTTCCACGTTACGGGTCCAGGTCCAGGGATCCCAAAGCGACATTAGTAGATGCCTTAGTGGCGCCTTGGTCGTTCAATCTAGCTTATCTCTTTCCACCGTTTCCTCTTCTCCCCCGGCTAATAGCCAGGATCAAACAGGAGAAGGCTTCGGTAATTCTGATAGCTCCTGCGTGGCCACGCAGGACTTGGTATGCAGACCTGGTGAATATGTCATCGGTTCCACCATGGAAGCTACCTTTGAGGCAGGACCTTCTAATTCAAGGTCCATTCGAACATCCAAACCTAGTTTCTCTGCAACTGACTGCTTGGAGATTGAACGCTTGATTCTAGCGAAGCGTGGGTTTTCGGAATCAGTTATAGATACTCTGATCCAGGCTAGAAAGCCTGTCACCAGGAAGATTTACCATAAGATATGGCGGAAATATCTTTGCTGGTGTGAATCTAAGGGCTACTCATGGAGTAAGACTAGGACTCCAAGGATATTATCTTTTCTCCAAGAAGGATTGGAGAAAGGTCTGTCAGCTAGTTCCTTGAAAGGACAGATATCTGCCCTGTCTGTTTTGTTACACAAGCGTCTGGCAGCCGTGCCAGATGTTCAGGCGTTTGTACAGGCTTTAGTCAGAATCAAGCCTGTCTACAGACCTGTGGCTCCTCCATGGAGCCTAAATTTAGTTCTTTCAGTTCTTCAAGGGGTTCCGTTTGAACCTCTACATTCCATAGATATTAAGTTACTATCTTGGAAAGTTTTGTTTTTGGTAGCTATTTCTTCGGCTAGAAGAGTTTCTGAATTGTCTGCTTTGCAGTGTAATTCACCTTATCTGGTGTTCCATGCAGATAAGGTTGTTTTGCGTACCAAACCTGGTTTTCTTCCAAAAGTAGTTTCTAATAAGAATATTAACCAGGAAATAATTGTTCCTTCTCTGTGCCCTAATCCAGCTTCTAAGAAGGAACGACTGTTACACAATCTTGATGTGGTTTGTGCTTTAAAATTCTATTTACAAGCAACTAAAGATTTCAGACAAACATCATCCTTGTTTGTTGTCTATTCTGGTAAGAGGAGAGGTCAGAAAGCGACTGCTACCTCTCTTTCCTTCTGGCTGAAAGGCATCATCAGATTGGCTTATGAGACTGCTGGACAGCAGCCTCCTGAACGAATTACAGCTCATTCCACCAGAGCTGTGGCTTCCACATGGGCTTTCAAGAATGAGGCTTCTGTTGAACAGATTTGTAAGGCAGCAACTTGGTCTTCACTGCATACATTCACCAAATTTTACAAATTTGATACTTTTGCTTCTTCGAAGGCTATTTTTGGGAGAAAGGTTTTACAAGCAGTGGTGCCTTCCGTTTAGGTTACCTGACTTGTTCCCTCCTTTCATCCGTGTCCTAAAGCTTTGGTATTGGTTCCCACAAGTAAGGATGAAGCCGTGGACCGGATACACCAATGTAGGAGAAAACAGAATTTATGTTTACCTGATAAATTTCTTTCTCCTACGGTGTATCCGGTCCACGGCCCACCCTGGCATTTGGTCAGGTTTAAATTTATTTTTCCAAGCTACAGTCACCACTGCACCCTATGGTTCTCCTTTTTCTCCTAACCGTCGGTCGAATGACTGGGGGGGCAGAGCCTAAGGGGAGCTATATGGACAGCTCTGCTGTGTGTTCTCTTTGCCACTTCCTGTAGGGAATGAGAATATCCCACAAGTAAGGATGAAGCCGTGGACTGGATACACCGTAGGAGAAAGAAATTTATCAGGTAAACATAAATTCTGTTTTCTCTTGTTAAGTGTATCCAGTCCACGGATCATCCATTACTTGTGGGATATATTCCCTTCCCAACAGGAAGTTGCAAAAGGATCACCCAGCAGAGCTGCTATATAGCTCCTCCCCTCACATGTCATATCCAGTCATTCTCTTGCAACCCTCAACATAGATAGGAGGTCGTGAGAGGACTGTGGTGTTTTATACTTAGTTTATTTCTTCAATCAAAAGTTTGTTATTTTTAAATGGCACCGGAGTGTGCTGTTTTTTCTCAGGCAGTATTTGGAAGAAGAATCTGCCTGCGTTTTCTATGATCTTAGCAGAAGTAACTAAGATCCACTTGCTGTTCTCACACATTCTGAGGAGTGAGGTAACTTCAGAAAGGGAATGGCGTGCAGGTTTCCTGCAACTAAGGTATGTGCAGTAAAATATTTTTCTAAGGAATGGAATTGACTAAGAAAATGCTGCTGATACCGAAGTAATGTAAGTAAAGCCTTAAATGCAGTGAAAGCGACTGGTATCAGGCTTATTAATAGAGATATATACTCTTCAAAAAATGTGTTTTAAAACGTTTGCTGGCATGTTTAATAGTTTTTTAACGTACATTTGGTGATAAAACTTATTGGGGCATAATTTTTTCCACATGGCTGGCTTAATTTCTGCATAGAAACAGTTAACTGAGGCTTCCCACTGTTGTAATATGAGTGGGAGGGGCCTATTTTAGCGCTTTTTTTGCGCAGTAAAAATTCAGACTCAGACTTCCTGCTTCTTCCTGCATGATCCAGGACTTCTCTAGAGGGCTCAAAAGGCTTCAAAAGTCATATTGAGGGAGGTAAAAAGTCACAGCAGAGCTGTGACAGTGTGTGTGACTGTTTTAAAAAACGTTTTTTTTCTATTGTTATTCCGTTTTGGGTATTAAGGGGTTAATCATCCATTTGCAAGTGGGTGCAATGCTCTGCTAACTTAATACATTTACTGTGAAAATTTGGTTGGTATAACTGCTTTGGTTCATTGTTATTTCAACTTGAGACATATTTTGTGCTAATTAAAGGCGCAGTAACGTTTTTTATATTGCTTGTAAACTTGTTGTAAAGTGTTTTTCAAGCTTGCCAGTCTTATTGCTAGTCTGTTTAAACATGTCTGACATAGATGAATCTACTTGTTCATTATGTTTGAAAGCCAGTGTGGAGCCCCATAGGAATATGTGTACTAAATGTATTGATTTCACTTTAAATAATAAAGATCAGTCTTTATCTATAAAAGAATTATCACCAAACGACGAGGGGGAAGTTATGCCGACTAACTCTCCTCACGTGTCAGTACCTTCGCCTCCCGCTCAGGGGGCGCACGCTATTATGGCGCCAAGTACAGCAGGGACGCCCATAGCAATTACTTTACAGGACATGGCTGCAATCATGAATAATACCCTGTCAGAAGTATTATCTAGATTGCCAGAATTGAGAGGCAAGCGCGATAGCTCTGAGATTAGGAGAGATGCAGAGCGCGCAGGTGCTGTAAGAGCCATGTCTGATACTGCGTCACAGTTTGCAGAACATGAGGACGGAGAGCTTCATTCTGTGGGTGACGGATCTGATCCGGGGAAACCTGATTCAGAGATCTCTAATTTTAAACTTAAGCTTGAGAACCTCCGTGTATTGCTTGGGGAGGTTTTAGCTGCTCTGAACGACTGTAACACAGTTGCAATTCCAGAGAAATTGTGTAGGCTGGATAGATACTATGCAGTACCGGTGTGTACTGATGTTTTCCCTATACCTAAAAGGCTTACAGAAATTATTAGCAAGGAGTGGGATAGACCTGGTGTGCCCTTTTCCCCTCCTCCTATATTTAGAAAAATGTTCCCAATAGACGCCACTACACGGGACTTATGGCAAACGGTCCCTAAGGGGGAGGGAGCAGTTTCTACTTTAGCAAAGCGTACCACTATCCCAGTTGAGGACAGTTGTGCTTTTTCGGATCCAATGGATAAAAAATTAGAAGGTTACCTTAAGAAAATGTTTGTTCAACAAGGTTTTATCCTGCAGCCCCTTGCATGCATTGCGCCTGTCACTGCTGCTGCGGCATTCTGGTTTGAGTCTCTGGAAGAGGCCATTCACACTGCTCCATTGGATGAAATTATGGCAAGCTTAAATCACTTAAGCTAGCTAACTCATTTGTTTCTGATGCCATTGTACATTTGACTAAACTAACGGCTAAGAACTCCGGATTCGCCATCCAGGCGCGGAGGGCGCTATGGCTTAAATCCTGGTCAGCTGATGTGACTTCTAAATCTAAATTACTTAATATTCCTTTCAAGGGGCAGACCTTATTCGGGCCAGGCTTGAAAGAAATTATTGCTGACATTACTGGAGGTAAGGGTCATACCCTTCCTCAGGACAGGGCCAAATCAAAGGCCAAACAGTCTAATTTGCGTGCCTTTCGAAATTTCAAGGCAGGAGCAGCATCAACTTCCTCCTCTCCAAAACAGGAAGGAACTGTTGCTCATTCCAGATAGGCCTGGAAACCTAACCAGTCCTGGAACAAGGGCAAGCAGGCCAGAAAACCTGCTACTGCCCCCAAGACAGCATGAAGGAACGGCCCCCTATCCGGAAACGGATGTAGTGGGGGGCAGACTTTCTCTCTTCGCCCAGGCGTGGGCAAGAGATGTCCAGGATCCCTGGGCGTTGGAGATCATATCTCAGGGATATCTTCTGGACTTCAAGGCTTCTCCTCCTCAAGGGAGATTTCATCTTTCAAGGTTATCAGAAAACCAGATAAAGAAAGAGGCATTCCTAAGCTGTGTACAAGACCTCCTAGTAATGGGGGTGATCCACCCAGTTCCGCGGACGGAACAAGGACAGGGATTTTATTCAAATCTGTTTGTGGTTCCCAAGAAAGAGGGAACCTTCAGACCAATCTTGGACCTAAAGATCTTAAACAAATTCCTAAGAGTTCCATCATTCAAAATGGAAACTATTCGGACCATCCTACCCATGGTCCAAGAGGGTCAGTACATGACCACAGTGGACTTAAAGGATGCCTACCTTCACATACCGATTCACAAAGATCATCATCGGTTCCTAAGATTTGCCTTTCTAGACAGGCATTACCAATTTGTAGCTCTCCCCTTCGGGTTGGCTACTGCCCCGAGAATCTTTACAAAGGTTCTGGGCTCACTTCTGGCGGTTCTAAGACCGCGAGGCATAGCGGTGGCTCCGTATCTAGACGACATCCTGATACAGGCGTCAAGCTTTCAAATTGCCAAGTCTCATACAGAGATAGTTCTGGCATTTCTGAGGTTGCATGGGTGGAAAGTGAATGTGGAAAAGAGTTCTCTATCACCACTCACAAGAGTCTCCTTCCTAGGGACTCTGATAGATTCTGTAGAAATGAAAATTTACCTGACATACTCCAGGTTATCAAAACTTTTAAATGCTTGCCATGTTCTTCATTCCATTCCACGCCCGTCAGTGGCTCAGGGCATGGAAGTAATCGGCTTAATGGTAGCGGCAATGGACATAGTGCCATTTGCACGCCTGCATCTCAGACCGCTGCAATTGTGCATGCTAGGTCAGTGGAATGGGGATTACTCAGATTTGTCCCCTCTACTAAATCTGGATCAAGAGACCAGAGATTCTCTTCTCTGGTGGCTATCTCGGGTCCATCTGTCCAAGGGTATGACCTTTCGCAGGCCAGATTGGACGATTGTAACAACAGATGCCAGCCTTCTAGGCTGGGGCGCAGTCTGGAACTCCCTGAAGGCTCAGGGATCCTGGACTCAGGAGGAGAAACTCCTCCCAATAAATATTCTGGAGTTAAGAGCAATATTCAATGCTCTTCTAGCTTGGCCTCAGTTAGCAACCCTGAGCTACATCAGATTTCAGTCGGACAACATCACGACTGTGGCTTACATCAACCATCAAAGGGGAACCAGGAGTTCCCTAGCGATGTTAGAAGTCTCAAAGATAATTCGCTGGGCAGAGTCTCACTCTTGCCACTTGTCAGCGATCCCCATCCCAGGCGTGGAGAACTGGGAGGCGGATTTTCTAAGTCGTCAGACTTTTCATCCGGGGGAGTGGGAACTCCATCCGGAGGTGTTTGCTCAACTGGTCCATCGTTGGGGCAAACCAGAACTGGATCTCATGGCGTCTCGCCAGAACGCCAAGCTTCCTCGTTACGGATCCAGGTCCAGGGACCGGGAACGACGCTGATAGATGCTCTAGCAGCTCCTTGGTTCTTCAACCTGGCTTATGTGTTTCCACCGTTTCCTCTGCTCCCTCGGCTGATTGCCAAGATCAAGCAGGAGAGAGCATCGGTGATTCTGATAGCGCCTGCGTGGCCACGCAGGACCTGGTATGCAGACCTAGTGAACATGTCGTCCTGTCCACCATGGACTCTACCTCTGAGGCAAGACCTTCTAATACAAGGTCCTTTCAATCATCCAAACCTAATTTCTCTGAGACTGACTGCATGGAGATTGAACGCTTGATCCTATCAAAGCGTGGCTTCTCAGAGTCAGTTATTGATACCTTAATACAGGCACGAAAGCCTGTTACCAGGAAAATCTACCATAAGATATGGCGTAAATACCTGTATTGGTGCGAATCCAAGAGTTACTCATGGAGTAAGGTTAGGATTCCTAGGATATTGTCCTTTCTCCAAGAGGGTTTGGAAAAAGGCTTATCAGCTAGTTCGTTAAAGGGACAGATCTCTGCTCTGTCTATTCT
The DNA here is from genome assembly GCF_027579735.1 of Bombina bombina. Lineage (NCBI taxonomy): Eukaryota > Metazoa > Chordata > Amphibia > Anura > Bombinatoridae > Bombina > Bombina bombina. The sequence continues at coordinate 1,071,795,617 of NC_069504.1, forward strand.
TTTGCACAAGCGTCTGGCAGAAGTTCCAGACGTCCAGGCTTTTTGTCAGGCTTTGGCTAGGATTAAGCCTGTGTTTAAAACTGTTGCTCCTCCATGGAGCTTAAACTTGGTTCTTAAAGTTCTTCAAGGAGTTCCGTTTGAACCCCTTCATTCCATTGATATTAAACTTTTATCTTGGAAAGTTCTGTTTTTGATGGCTATTTCCTCACTTCGAAGAGTCTCGGAGTTATCTGCTTTACATTGTGATTCTCCTTATCTGATTTTCCATTCAGACAAGGTAGTTCTGCGTACTAAACCTGGGTTTTTACCTAAGGTGGTTTCTAACAGGAATATAAATCAAGAGATTGTTGTCCCATCATTTTGCCCTAATCCTTCTTCAAAGAAGGAACGTCTTTTACATAAAAAGAGTTCTCTATCACCACTCACAAGAGTCTCCTTCCTAGGGACTCTGATAGATTCTGTAGAAATGAAAATTTACCTGACGGACTCCAGGTTATCAAAACTTTTAAATGCTTGCCATGTTCTTCATTCCATTCCACGCCCGTCAGTGGCTCAGGGCATGGAAGTAATCGGCTTAATGGTAGCGGCAATGGACATAGTGCCATTTGCGCGCCTGCATCTCAGACCGCTGCAATTGTGCATGCTAGGTCAGTGGAATGGGGATTACTCAGATTTGTCCCCTCTACTAAATCTGGATCAAGAGACCAGAGATTCTCTTCTCTGGTGGCTATCTCGGGTCCATCTGTCCAAGGGTATGACCTTTCGCAGGCCAGATTGGACGATTGTAACAACAGATGCCAGCCTTCTAGGCTGGGGCGCAGTCTGGAACTCCCTGAAGGCTCAGGGATCCTGGACTCAGGAGGAGAAACTCCTCCCAATAAATATTCTGGAGTTAAGAGCAATATTCAATGCTCTTCTAGCTTGGCCTCAGTTAGCAACCCTGAGCTACATCAGATTTCAGTCGGACAACATCACGACTGTGGCTTACATCAACCATCAAAGGGGAACCAGGAGTTCCCTAGCGATGTTAGAAGTCTCAAAGATAATTCGCTGGGCAGAGTCTCACTCTTGCCACTTGTCAGCGATCCCCATCCCAGGCGTGGAGAACTGGGAGGCGGATTTTCTAAGTCGTCAGACTTTTCATCCGGGGGAGTGGGAACTCCATCCGGAGGTGTTTGCTCAACTGGTCCATCGTTGGGGCAAACCAGAACTGGATCTCATGGCGTCTCACCAGAACGCCAAGCTTCCTTGTTACGGATCCAGGTCCAGGGACCGGGAACGACGCTGATAGATGCTCTAGCAGCTCCTTGGTTCTTCAACCTGGCTTATGTGTTTCCACCATTTCCTCTGCTCCCTCGGCTGATTGCCAAGATCAAGCAGGAGAGAGCATTGGTGATTCTGATAGCGCCTGCGTGGCCACGCAGGACCTGGTATGCAGACCTAGTGAACATGTCGTCCTGTCCACCATGGACTCTACCTCTGAGGCAAGACCTTCTAATACAAGGTCCTTTCAATCATCCAAACCTAATTTCTCTGAGACTGACTGCATGGAGATTGAACGCTTGATCCTATCAAAGCGTGGCTTCTCAGAGTCAGTTATTGATACCTTAATACAGGCACGAAAGCCTGTTACCAGGAAAATCTACCATAAGATATGGCGTAAATACCTGTATTGGTGCGAATCCAAGAGTTACTCATGGAGTAAGGTTAGGATTCCTAGGATATTGTCCTTTATCCAAGAGGGTTTGGAAAAAGGCTTATCAGCTAGTTCGTTAAAGGGACAGATCTCTGCTCTGTCTATTCTTTTGCACAAGCGTCTGGCAGAAGTTCCAGACGTCCAGGCTTTTTGTCAGGCTTTGGCTAGGATTAAGCCTGTGTTTAAAACTGTTGCTCCTCCATGGAGCTTAAACTTGGTTCTTAAAGTTCTTCAAGGAGTTCCGTTTGAACCCCTTCATTCCATTGATATTAAACTTTTATCTTGGAAAGTTCTGTTTTTGATGGCTATTTCCTCAGTTCGAAGAGTCTCGGAGTTATCTGCTTTACATTGTGATTCTCCTTATCTGATTTTCCATTCAGACAAGGTAGTTCTGCGTACTAAACCTGGGTTTTTACCTAAGGTGGTTTCTAACAGGAATATAAATCAAGAGATTGTTGTCCCATCATTTTGCCCTAATCCTTCTTCAAAGAAGGAACGTCTTTTACATAATCTGGACGTAGTCCGTGCCTTGAAGTTCTACTTACAGGCAACTAAAGATTTTCGTCAAACATCTGCCCTGTTTGTCGTTTACTCTGGGCAGAGGAGAGGTCAAAAGGCTTCGGCAACTTCTCTCTCCTTTTGGCTTAGAAGCATAATACGCTTAGCCTATGAGACTGCTGGACAGCAGCCCCCTGAAAGAATTACAGCTCATTCTACTAGAGCTGTGGCTTCCACCTGGGCCTTTAAAAATGAGGCCTCTGTTGAACAGATTTGCAAGGCTGTGACTTGGTCTTCACTTCACACTTTTTCAAAATTTTACAAATTTGACACTTTTGCTTCTTCGGAGGCTGTTTTTGGGAGAAAGGTTCTACAGGCAGTGGTTCCTTCCGTTTAAGTTCCTGCCTTGTCCCTCCCATCATCCGTGTACTTAAGCTTTGGTATTGGTATCCCACAAGTAATGGATGATCCGTGGACTGGATACACTTAACAAGAGAAAACATAATTTATGCTTACCTGATAAATTTATTTCTCTTGTAGTGTATCCAGTCCACGGCCCGCCCTGTCCTTTTAAGGCAGGTCTAATTTTTTAATTAAACTACAGTCACCACTGCACCCTATGGTTTCTCCTTTCTCGTCTTGTTTCGGTCGAATGACTGGATATGACATGTGAGGGGAGGAGCTATATAGCAGCTCTGCTGGGTGATCCTCTTGCAACTTCTTGTTGGGAAGGGAATATATCCCACAAGTAATGGATGATCCGTGGACTGGATACACTACAAGAGAAATAAATTTATCAGGTAAGCATAAATTATGTTTTTTTGCAGCAGTTCAAAAAATATGTTGTGCTTTGGAAAATGGATGTGCGCTGATACCTCTTTGTTTGTGTAATTACTGGGTCATATTGGCAGCACTCCCAGATGTGGATTTAAACCTTTTGTAAGGTGTGCTAAAAAACCAAATTTTTGTATTTAAAATTACCAGGGAGACTGACCATCTCCCATTGGTTTAAGCACCCCACCCAAGTTCAGGTGTGCTCATAACAGTGTAATAAAGTTGTGAATAAAAAGCCAGGGAGTCTCATTCTATTATGAAGAGTAAAAGCAGGAATGATTCAGCCCTCTGTGGCAAAAGGACTGTAGTGTAGGACCAGTAGAATTGGGGCACCTTGTAAGTGGTGACTGGCTAAGCAAAATATGGCCATATTGTGTGACTAAGTTCCCAATATTATTTAAAAAAGAATAGTTGTCTCTTGATGTATTTGCAGGCAATTTTTTGCAGCAGTTCAAAAAATATGTTGTGCTTTGGAAAATGGATGTGCGCTGATACCTCTTTGTTTGTGTAATTACTGGGTCATATTGGCAGCACTCCCAGTTGTGGATTTAAACTTTTTGTAAGGTGTGCTAAAAAAACAAATTTTTGTATTTAAAATTACCAGGGAGACTGACCATCTCCCATTGGTTTAAGCACCCCACCCAAGTTCAGGTGTGCTCATAACAGCCTAATAAAGTTGTGAATAAAAAGCCAGGGAGTCTCATTCTATTATGAAGAGTAAAAGCAGGAATGATTCAGCCCTCTGTGGCGAAAGGACTGTAGTGTAAGACCAGTCGAATTGGGGCACCTTGTAAGTGGTGACTGGCTAAGCAAAATATGGCCATATTGTGTGACTAAGTTCCCAATATTATTTAAAAAAGAATAGTTGTCACTTGATGTATTTGCAGGCAATTTCTCTTGTAAGGTGTATCCAGTCCACGGATCTTCCATTACTTGTGGGATATTCTCATTCCCAACAGAAAGTTGCAAGAGGACACCCACAGCAGAGCTGTCTATATAGCTCCTCCCCTAACTGCCATATCCAGTCATTCTCTTGCAACTCTCAACAAACATGGAGGTAGTAAGAGTGAAGTGGTGAAATGTAGCTGTTATTTTACTTCAATCAAAAGTTTATTATTTTTAAATGGTACCGGAGTTGTACTATTTTGTTCCAGGCAGAAAAATAGAAGAATCTGCCTGTGATTTCTATGATCTTAGCAGGTTGTAACTAAGATCCATTGCTGTTCTCACACATGACTGAAGAGAGAGATAACTTCAGCGGGGGAATGGCGTGCAGGTTATCCTGCTATGAGGTATGTGCAGTTAAGATTTTTCTAGAAGATGTGAATGCTAGAAAATGCTGCTTATGCCAAATTTATGTAAGGTAAGCCTGAATACAGTGATTTAATAGCGACTGGTATCATGCTTACTTTCTGAGGTAATACTCTTTTATATTTACAAAATAAAACGTTTGCTGGCATTTTTAAACGTTTTTATATATACTTTGGTGATAAAACTTTATTGGGGCCTAGTTTTTTCCACATGGCTGTCTTAAATTTGCCTAGAAACAGTTTCCTGAGGCTTTCCACTGTGTTACTATGAGTGGGAGGGGCCTAATTTAGCGCTTTTTTGCGCAGTAACTTTTACAGACTGAGACATCCAGCTTCCTCCAGAGTCCCCTGAATGCTATAGGACATCTCTAAAGGGCTCTTAGGCTTTCCAAAATCGTTTGTTGGGGAAGGTAGGCCCACAGCAAGGCTGTGGCAGTTTGGTGTGACTGTTAAAAAACGTCTATATCGTTTTTTTGATCCGTTTTTTGAACTAAGGGGTTAATCATCCATTTCAAGTGGGTGCAATGCTCTGTTAGCTTATTAAACACACTGTAAAAATTTTGTTTGATTACTGCCTTTTTTCACTGTTTTTCAAATTCTGACAAAATTTGTTTCTCTTAAAGGCACAGTACCGTTTATTATATTTGCTTGTTAACTTGATTTAAAGTGTTTTCCAAGCTTGCTAGTCTCATTGCTAGTCTGTATAAACATGTCTGACATAGAGGAAACTCCTTGTTCATTATGTTTAAAAGCCATTGTGGAGCCCCCTCTTAGAATGTGTACCAAATGTACTGATTTCACTTTAAGCAATAAAGATCATATTCTGTCTTTAAAAAATTTATCACCAGAGGAATCTGACGAGGGGGAAGTTATGCCGACTAACTCTCCCCACCTGTCAGATCCTTTGACTCCCGCTCAAGGGACTCCCGCTCAAATGGCGCCAAGTACATCTAGGGCGCCCATAGCGTTTACTTTACAAGACATGGCGGCAGTCATGGATAATACACTGTCAGCGGTATTAGCCAGACTACCTGAATTTAGAGGAAAGCAAGATAGCTCTGGAGTTAGACGAAATACAGAGCATACTGACGCTTTAAGAGCTATGTCTGATACTGCCTCACAATATGCAGAAGCTGAAGAAGGAGAGCTTCTTTCTGTGGGTGATGTTTCTGACTCAGGGAAGATGATGCAACCTGATTCTGATATTTCTACATTTAAATTTAAGCTTGAACACCTCCGCGTGTTACTCAGGGAGGTTTTAGCTGCTCTGAATGACTGTGATACAATTGCAGTGCCAGAGAAATTGTGTAGACTGGATAAATACTATGCAGTGCCGGTGTGTACTGATGTTTTTCCAATACCTAAAAGGTTTACAGAAATTATTACTAAGGAATGGGATAGACCAGGTGTGCCGTTCTCTCCCCCTCCTATTTTTAGAAAAATGTTTCCAATAGACGCCACCATACGGGACTTATGGCAGACAGTTCCTAAGGTGGAGGGAGCAGTTTCTACTCTAGCAAAGCGTACTACTATCCCTGTCGAGGACAGTTGTGCTTTCTTAGATCCAATGGATAAAAAGTTAGAGGGTTACCTTAAGAAAATGTTTATTCAACAAGGTTTTATCCTACAGCCCCTTGCATGCATTGCTCCTGTCACTGCTGCTGCAGCGTTCTGGTTTGAGTCTCTGGAAGAGGCTTTACAGGTAGCGACTCCATTGGATGACATACTTCACAAGCTTAGAGCACTTAAGCTAGCCAATTCTTTTGTTTCTGATGCCATTGTTCATTTGACTAAACTAACGGCTAAGAATTCTGGTTTTGCTATCCAGGCGCGCAGAGCGCTATGGCTTAAATCATGGTCAGCTGACGTTACTTCAAAGTCTAAGCTGCTTAACATTCCCTTCAAGGGGCAGACCCTATTCGGGCCTGGTTTGAAGGAGATTATTGCTGATATCACTGGAGGAAAAGGTCATGCCCTTCCTCAGGATAGGTCCAAATCAAGGACCAAACAGTCTAATTTTCGTGCCTTTCAAAACTTCAAGGCAGGTGCGGCATCAACTTCCTCTAATGCAAAACAAGAGGGAACTTTTGCTCAGTCCAAGACGGTCTGGAGACCTAACCAGACCTGGAACAAGGGTAAGCAGGCCAAAAAGCCTGCTGCTGCCTCCAAGACAGCATGAAGGAACGGCCCCCTATCCGGTAACGGATCTAGTAGGGGGCAGACTTTCGCTCTTCGCCCAGGCATGGGCAAGAGATGTCCAGGATCCCTGGGCGTTGGAAATTATATCCCAGGGATATCTTCTGGACTTCAAGGCTTCCCCCCCAAAAGGGAGATTTCACCTTTCACAATTATCTGCAAACCAGATAAAGAGAGAGGCATTCTTACACTGCGTACAAGACCTCCTAGTTATGGGAGTGATCCATCCAGTTCCAAAAGAGGAACAGGGACAGGGATTTTACTCAAATCTGTTTGTAGTTCCCAAAAAAGAGGGAACCTTCAGACCAATTTTGGATCTAAAGATCTTAAACAAATTCCTCAGAGTTCCATCATTCAAGATGGAGACTATTCGTACCATCCTACCTATGATCCAGGAGGGTCAATACATGACTACAGTGGATTTAAAGGATGCTTATCTTCACATTCCGATACACAAAGATCATCATCGGTTTCTCAGGTTTGCCTTCCTAGACAGACATTACCAGTTTGTAACTCTTCCGTTTGGGTTAGCTACAGCTACAAGAATTTTTACGAAGGTTCTGGGGTCGCTTCTTGCGGTCCTAAGGCCGCGGGGCATAGCAGTGGCCCCTTATTTAGACGACATCCTGATTCAGGCGTCAAACTTCCAAATTGCCAAGTCTCATATGGACATAGTGTTGGCATTTCTGAGGTCACATGGGTGGAAGGTGAACGAGGAAAAGAGTTCTCTATCCCCCCTTACAAGAGTTTCCTTCCTAGGGACTCTGATAGATTCTGTAGAAATGAAAATTTACCTGACGGAGTCCAGGTTATCAAAACTACTAAATTCCTGCCGAGTTCTTTATTCCATTCCTCACCCTTCTGTGGCTCAGTGCATGGAAGTAATCGGCTTAATGGTAGCGGCAATGGACATAGTGCCGTTTGCACACCTACATCTCAGACCGCTGCAACTCTGGATGCTCAGTCAGTGGAATGGGGATTACACAGATTTGTCCCCTCTACTAAATCTGGATTAAGAGACCAGGGATTCTCTTCTCTGGTGGCTATCTTGGGTCCATCTGTCCAAAGGTATGACCTTTCGCAGGCCAGATTGGACAATTGTAACGACAGATGCCAGCCTTCTAGGTTGGGGTGCAGTCTGGAACTCCCTGAAGGCTCAGGGATCGTGGACTCAGGAGGAGTCACTCCTTCCAATAAACATTCTGGAACTAAGAGCGATATTCAATGCTCTTCAGGCTTGGCCTCATCTAGCGACAATGAGGTTCATCAGATTTCAGTCGGACAACATCACGACTGTGGCTTACATCAACCATCAAGGGGGAACAAGGAGTTCCCTAGCGATGTTAGAAGTCTCAAAGATAATTCGCTGGGCAGAGATTCACTCTTGCCACCTATCAGCTATCCATATCCCAGGTGTAGAGAACTGGGAGGCGGATTTTCTAAGTCGACAGACTTTTCATCCGGGGGAGTGGGAACTCCATCTGGAGGTATTTGCACAATTGGTTCATCGTTGGGGCAAACCAGAACTGGATCTCATGGCGTCTCACCAGAAAGCCAAGCTTCCTTGTTACGGATCCAGGTCCAGGGACCCCAAGGCAACGCTGATAGATGCTCTAGCAGCGCCTTGGTCCTTCAACCTGGCTTATGTGTTTCCACCGTTTCCTCTGCTCCCTCGTCTGATTGCCAAAATCAAGCAGGAGAGAGCATCTGTGATCTTGATAGCGCCTGCGTGGCCACTCAGGACTTGGTATGCAGATCTGGTGGACATGTCATCCTTTCCACCATGGACTCTGCCGCTGAGACAGGACCTTCTACTTCAAGGTCCTTTCAACCATCCAAATCTAATTTCTCTGAGGCTGACTGCCTGGAGATTGAACGCTTGATTTTATCAAAGCGTGGTTTCTCCGAGTCAGTCATTGATACCTTAATTCAGGCACGAAAGCCTGTCACCAGGAAAATCTATCATAAAATATGGCGTAAATATCTTTATTGGTGTGAATCCAAGGGCTACTCATGGAGTAAGGTCAGGATTCCCAGGATATTATCTTTTCTGGAAGTAGGATTGGAGAAAGGATTGTCAGCTAGTTCCTTAAAGGGACAGATTTCTGCGCTATCTATTCTTTTGCACAAGCGTCTGGCGGATGTCCCAGACGTTCAGGCATTTTGTCAGGCTTTAGTTAGAATCAAGCCTGTGTTTAAACCTGTTGCTCCACCATGGAGTTTAAATTTGGTTCTTAAAGTTATTCAGGGGGTTCCGTTTGAACCTCTTCATTCCATAGATATCAAACTTTCATCTTGGAAAGTTCTTTTTTTGGTAGCTATTTCCTCGGCTCGTAGAGTTTCCGAGTTATCTGCTTTACAATGTGATTCTCCTTATCTGATCTTCCATGCAGATAAGGTAGTTCTGCGTACCAAACCTGGGTTTTTACCTAAGGTGGTATCTAATAAGAATATCAATCAAGAGATTGTTGTTCCGTCTTTGTGTCCTAATCCTTCTTCAAAGAAGGAACGTCTATTACACAATCTGGACGTGGTTCGTGCTTTAAAGTTTTACTTACAAGCTACTAAAGATTTTCGGCAAACATCTGCTTTGTTTGTTGTCTACTCTGGACAGAGGAGAGTTCAAAAGGCTTCGGCAACCTCTCTTTCTTTTTGGCTAAAAAGCATAATCCGCTTAGCCTATGAGACTGCTGGCCAGCAGCCTCCAGAAAGGATTACAGCTCATTCTACTAGAGCTGTGGCTTCCACATGGGCCTGTAAAAATGAGGCTTCTGTTGAACAGATTTGCAAGGCGGCGACTTGGTCTTCGCTTCATACTTTTTCAAAATTCTACATATTTGATACTTTTGCTTCTTCGGAGGCTATTTTTGGGAGAAAGGTTTTACAGGCAGTGGTACCTTCCGTTTAGGTACCTGCCTTGTCCCTCCCTTCATCCGTGTACTTTAGCTTTGGTATTGGTATCCCACAAGTAATGGATGATCTGTGGACTGGATACACCTTACAAGAGAAAACATAATTTATGCTTACCTGATAAATTTATTTCTCTTGTGGTGTATCCAGTCCACGGCCCGCCCTGTCATTTTAAGGCAGGTATTTTTTAATTTTAAACTACAGTCACCACTGCACCCTATGGTTTCTCCTTTCTCTGTTTGTTTTCAGTCAAATGACTGGATATGGCAGTTAGGGGAGGAGCTATATAGACAGCTCTGCTGTGGGTGTCCTATTGCAACTTCCTGTTGGGAATGAGAATATCCCACAAGTAATGGAAGATCCGTGGACTGGATACACCACAAGAGAAATAAATTTATCAGGTAAGCATAAATTATGTTTTTTTGCAGCAGTTCAAAAAATATGTTGTGCTTTGGAAAATGGATGTGCGCTGATACCTCTTTGTTTGTGTAATTACTGGGTCATATTGGCAGCACTCCCAGATGTGGATTTAAACTTTTTGTAAGGTGTGCTAAAAAAACAAATTTTTGTATTTAAAATTACCAGAGAGACCGACTATCTCCCATTGGTTTAAGCACCCCACCCAAGTTCAGGTGTGCTCATAACAGTGTAATAAAGTTGTGAATAAAAAGCCAGGGAGTCTCATTCTATTATGAAGAGTAAAAGCAGGAATGATTCAGCCCTCTGTGGCAAAAGGACTGTAGTGTAGGACCAGTCGAATTGGGGCACCTTGTAAGTGGTGACTGGTTAAGCAGTGGCGTCACTAGGGTTGGTGTCACCCGGTGCGGTAAGTCATGGTGTCACCCCCCTCCCCAGAAAGCAGACACACACAAAAACACAGGCAAACACACATACAAACACTGAGACACACTTAAAAACATACTCAGATGCACACACAAACACTCGGAAACACACTCAGACACACACACAAAAACACACACAAAAACACTGAGACACACAAAAACTCAGACACACACATACAAAATATGTGCACTGCATTAATTATGAAGCTCATGCCTAGAGCTGCTCCCTGGCTCAGCAGAACATCAAATGAAAGATAAACAGAGCACTCTAAAATAAATCACTGAAGAAAAGGTTTAGGCGCGCAAACTATGAAAATTCTGCTCTCTGACTCTGTTCCAAGTCTGTCAGTGCACAGCCCTGGGCCGCATGTCACTGAGCAGTGAGCACAGATAGGCAGGCAGGTTTAGGCTAGCAGCACAACTTTGCAAGCCCCACGGCACACCCACAACATTCATTGTGAAATTGGGCAGGGGAGGAGCAAAGTACAAACAAGCAAAAGCAGGCGGGAAAACTATTTGTTGAAATTGCAGCTCTGGTTCAAGGGGCAAAAAAATTGTGTGTCTACAACTTCCCCAGTCCCACTAATGTTCACAAATGCCAGCCTCTAATAAAATAATCTATGCATCTCAACATTGTATTTCTTTGAATTTCAATAAAATTAAAAAAAAAAAAAATTTTTTTTTTTGGTGTCACCCCCTGGAGGGTGTCACCCAGGTGCGGCCTGCACCCCCCTAGTAACGCCACTGTGGCTAAGCAAAATATGGCCATATTGTGTGACTAAGTTCCCAATATTATTTTAAAAAGAATAGTTGTCTCTTGATGTATTTGCAGGCAATTTTTTGCAGCAGTTCAAAAAATATGTTGTGCTTTGGAAAATGGATGTGCGCTGATACCTCTTTGTTTGTGTAATTTCTGGGTCATATTGACAGCACTCCCAGATGTGGATTTAAACTTTTTGTAAGGTGTGCTAAAAAACCAAATTTTTGTATTTAAAATTACCAGGGAGACTGACCATCTCCCATTGGTTTAAGCACCCCACCCAAGTTCAGGTGTGCTCATAACAGTGTAATAAAGTTGTGAATAAAAAGCCAGGGAGTCTCATTCTATTATGAAGAGTAAAAGCAGGAATGATTCAGCCCTCTGTGGCAAAAGGACTGTAGTGTAAGACCAGTCGAATTGGGGCACCTTGTAAGTGGTGACTGGCTAAGCAAAATATGGCCATATTGTGTGACTAAGTTCCCAATATTATTTAAAAAAGAATAGTTGTCTCAATGTATTTGCAGACATTTTTTTGCAGCAGTTCAAAAAATATGTTGTGCTTTGGAAAATGGATGTGCGCTGATACCTCTTTGTATATTTACTGGTTACAAACAGTTCCCTTAGACCTCAATGTAAAGGCACTTTTCAGTGATGTTTTTTCTAACACCCTACTTCCACCAACTTTAGACCCCAAAAACTGTCTAGTGCAGTTTTTTATTTAAAAAAAAAATGCTAGATTTCTTTCCATAAGGCAGGGAGAGTCCACAACTTCATTCCTTACGGTTGGAAAATACAACACCTGGCCACCAGGAGGAGGCAAAGACACCCCAGCCAAAGGCTTAAATATCCCTTCCACTTCCCCCATCCCCCCAGTCATTTTTTGCTTTTTGTCACTAGAGGAGGATGGCAGAGAAGCGTCAGAAGAGTTGGATAGTCTTTAAATGGGTATGTTCCCTTTAAGAAAGGACAGGAGTTTTAAGTAATCATATGAAGCTCTCAGTGAGAGTATTGATGAATGTTGGAGTCTGGAGATGCAGGGAAAGTTTTTCTGAGAAGGGATCCAGACTGTCTATCTAACAGCTCCTGGGCAAATAGTGTTAACGAGTTACATTAGTTGCCTTTTTACACTCAGGTCCCTGTCAGAACACCGCGGCAAGGCTTTCACACTTGAGAAGCTGTATCTGTTCCACAGCATAGATCCTGGAGGGTAAGTCTGAATTATTTTACTATTTAGCAGGGACTCCTATTTTTAGGTTCACAGTGTGACTCCTCATAACCTCAAAAGAATCAAGGGTTAATATCTCCTTTAATTCAGAGATTAATTTGGAACAGTTTGGGGATATATGTACTGCTTTGTTCTCTAAGGAACACATTGTGAAGGTTTGTGCTCAAATTGACTGTGTACTTTTGGCAATGGAACAGACAGGTTTTACTTTCGTTTTTGTGAGTTGCGCAGCTTCTAATAGATTTGTGTGCTTTTTCTCATAGCAGGGGAGAGGTCCCTTCTTGCGCACCACGTAATCCGGTGCAGCTCATTTGTTTTCCGTGTGATCCTACTGCAGGAAATCTGGCAATCCTACGGAGAGCATTTTATAACTGTCTGGGTCTAGGAGGTGGTGAGTGCCACAGCCATTGGGGTTATAAAGGTGCCTCTTTTTATTAATAAACCATTGTTGTTTAAATCTGTTTTCTTACTGTGGGATTGCATTTCCAGGAATGGAGGACTCTGATAATACGTTAGAAGGTTCTGCACCTTCTTTTCTAAATAATAATACCTGTTTATGCTGGGAGGAGGCAGTGGTTTGTCCACCTGTTCAATTTTGTTCCAATTGCCTGAGTACCGTTCTAAAGTCTAAGAAGGGAGCTAAATCTTCTAACCCCCCCTTGCATAATCAGTACCTCGGAGCCGTCAACCTCTCAGGATTCTGTGGTCCGGGAGATAACTACCCTATCCCCTCAAACCACTTCACATACAGTTCCCTGCGGCATGCCTAATACTCCAGCTGGAGGGGGCTTTTTCCCTGCAGAGTTTACCACGTAGTTACAGTCTGCTGTGTCTGCGGCCCTGAGTGCCTTACCTATCTCTGGGAAAAGAAAGAGAAAGGTTAAACATAGTTCTACTGAATTAGATTCAGCTAATTTCTAATCGGATTTAGCCAGTATGTCTCAATTATCAGAGGATGAGTTAACCTCTGTAGCATCAGAGGGTGAACTCTCAGGGTCGGAGACTTCATTTACTAAACCCTTTCCTTCAGATTTAAGATTGAGCATCTGCGTTTTTTACTAAAGGAGGTTCTGTCTACTTTATAGGTTCCAGAAGCAAAACTGCCTGAGGAATCTAAGATTTCAATGTTAGACGGGGTTTATGAGGACAGAAAGGCCCCACAAACTTTTCCTGTCCCAGTTCGCATGGCGAATATTATCAGTAGTGAATGGGAAAGAGTTGGAACTCCTTTTCCCCTTTGTCAACTTTTATGAAGTTATTCCCAGTCCCTGATTCTCAGCTGGAATTGTGTTGTTCCATCCCTAAGGTGGATGGGGCCATTTTGACGCTAGCTAAGCGTACCACTATCTCTATGGAAGATAGTTCTTCCTTTGGGGAACCTATGGACAAGAAGTTGGAAAGTTACTTGAGAAGAATGTTCCAACACACAGGATTTTTATTTCAACCGGCGGCAGCAGTTGCCGCTGTGGCTGCACCTACTGGTGCGACTCTGTCAGAACTTATCGAGGTGGAATCTCCCCTCGAGGATATTCAGGAGAGGATTAAGGCCTTAAGAATAACTCCTTTATCTGTGATGTGAATATGCAGATTGTACACCTGAATGCAAAAGCCTCAGGCTTTGCGGTCCTAGCTCCCAGGGCTTTCTGGTTGAAAGCTTGGTCTGCGGATATAGTTTTTAAATCCAGACTCCTTTCCTTACCTTTCAAGGGGAAGGTTTTATATGGTCCAGGCCTGGACTCTATCATTTCTACTGTTACCGGAGGGAAAGGTGCTTTCCTGCCACAGGATAAGAAAAACAGACCTAAGGGATGGCAGTCTTCTAAATTTCGTTCCTTTTGTTCAAACAAGTCCCAGATAACTCAATCATCCTCCAAGCCTGAGCAACCCAAGAGTCCCAGGAAACCAGCTCAGTCCTGGAATAAGCCCAAGCAGACTAAGAAGCCTGCAGATAACAAATCTGCATATAGGGGCGGGCCCCACTCCGGGATTGGATCGAGTAGGGGGCAAACTGTAATTTTTCTCAGATGCCTGGTTTCAGGATGTTCAGTACCCTTGGGTACTGGAGGTTGTGTCTCAAGGGTACAGGATAGGATTCAAATCTTATCCGCCCAGGGGCAGATTCCTCCTCTTCAGACTGTCTACAAGACCAGAGAAGAGGACAGCCTTTTTAGATTGTGTAAGGGATTTTGTCAAGATCTGACCCTTTGAAAAAGCCAGGTTTCAGGGGACAGGGGGGAGTTCAATTTTTAACTCTCAAATGAGATGCTGGTAATCTTAGTGGTATAGGCCGGTACTAATAGATGTAGTTATTTCAGGACACTCTGCGAATGTATGCGCGTGTACCTTGATTATTTACTATATAGCCTCCAGCTTATACATTATTGATACAAGCCACATCATAGAATCAGGGAGCTCTTAACAGAGTGTTTAAGTTACAACTTATTGACATCATAGAATTATCGTAAGCAGTATTTTATTGCATAATCTCTAAAGAGTAAAACCAGTTCAATATCCAGCACTTTAACCCTGAGCTGTGTGCATGTTGCTCCAGGATTACTGCAAAAATCCTCCAGATAATGTAACACAAAAATAGCAGCAGCACCACTTTTCTTTATTAGCAAAATCTCTTTATTTCCACATAGTGGGAGCAAGATATAACAGAACAACGTTTCGGGTTATACACCCTTAGTCATGTTCATTTAATGTTAACCCAGCATCATCTCCTTAAATACCTACAAACAGGTAAAACAACACCTTTTTCACTTAATACATAATCAAACAACTCCTATTTCATTCTACTGACCTCTAGTGGTTTAAACCTATACCAATACTAACAATTCATTTTTCATTACTAAATTTTCTAAAAACAAAATACAAATATACAGATGCAGTTGCAAAGATATTGTTTACAGAATACAAAAGACAGTGTTCAAAGAAAAAACTTACACAAAATTTATAATGCTTTTTACTTTTTTTTTTTGTATTAAGTAAAAAAGGTGTGGTTTTACCTGTTTGTAGGTATTTAAGGAGATGAAGCTGGGTTAACATTAAATGAACATGACTAAGGGTCTATAACCCGAAACGTTGTTCTGTTATATCTTGCTCCCACTATGTGGAAATAAAGAGATAAAGAAAAGTGGTGCTGTTGCTATTTTTGTGTTACATAATCTCTAAAGAGATAACAGTTTGATACAATAGACTAGCTAAATGAGAGCACCAGAACAGTACTATTTACCGCAATACTGTATTACATACCTAACTGCAGTTAAGGAAATTGACTACAATTGAATCATAATCTATTTAATTACTATAAGTCTCTTATTTTAGCAGTGCTATTAACATTTCTTGCTTTTGCAAATTACTTAAACAGTATAGCATTTCAATTACATACAGGAACAGACTATGGATTAATATCCACATTCTAGGTCTGAATTTCATACGTACCGAAGCATCATCCCTAATTTATATGAAAAGTCACACATGACCATTTATTACCAGCCTAGACCCATTTGTATTTTTAAATGTATGTGTGCGTTCAATTTTTAAAGTATCCTAATAAAGGTTTAATTTTAAACTATGTTTTTTCACCTCAATCGCGTTGCTCTATACTTAATCTAGCTGCCAAGAAATGTGAGTGCTATCCAAGTATATACTATTATCAGTTTTGTACGGATCAAGTGTGGTTTGTCAAGATAACCTGTTTTGAAGCACGTGCTTCTTGAGACTGCCCTGGGAGATTGTGACTACAGACGCCAGCCTTTCAGGCTGAGGTGCAGTCTGGAGTGCCAGGAAAGTAAAAGGTTTGTGGACTCAGGAGGAATCCACTCTTCCAACCAATATTTTGAAACTGCGGCCAATCTTCAATGCGTTTGAAGGCTTGGCCCCAGCTGAGTTCATCCCAGTTTATCAGATTCAAATCAGACATTTTAACTACGGTTGTCTACATCAGTGATTTTCAACTTTTTTTTGGCCACAGCACCTTTATTTACATTAACAAATCCTGCGGCACACCACCATCCCAAAATTTTACAAAATCACGCATTGTAGCCTAATACAGCATATATACAGGGAGTGCAGAATTATTAGGCAAGTTGTATTTTTGAGGATTAATTTTATTATTGAACAACAACCATGTTCTCAATGAACCCAAAAAACTCATTAATATCAAAGCTGAATAGTTTTGGAAGTAGTTTTTATTTTGTTTTTAGTTATAGCTATTTTAGGGGGATATCTGTGTGTGCAGGTGACTATTACTGTGCATAATTATTAGGCAACTTAACAAAAAACAAATATATACCCATTTCAATTATTTATTTTTACCAGTGAAACCAATATAACATCTCAACATTCACAAATATACATTTCTGACATTCAAAAACAAAACAAAAACAAATCAGTGACCAATATAGCCACCTTTCTTTGCAAGGACACTCAAAAGCCTGCCATCCATGGATTCTGTCAGTGTTTTGATCTGTTCACCATCAACATTGCGTGCAGCAGCAACCACAGCCTCCCAGACACTGTTCAGAGAGGTGTACTGTTTTCCCTCCTTGTAAATCTCACATTTGATGATGGACCACAGGTTCTCAATGGGGTTCAGATCAGGTGAACAAGGAGGCCATGTCATTAGATTTTCTTCTTTTATACCCTTTCTTGCCAGCCACGCTGTGGAGTACTTGGACGCGTGTGATGGAGCATTGTCCTGCATGAAAATCATGTTTTTCTTGAAGGATGCAGACTTCTTCCTGTACCACTGCTTGAAGAATGTGTCTTCCAGAAACTGGCAGTAGGACTGGGAGTTGAGCTTGACTCCATCCTCAACCCGAAAAGGCCCCACAAGCTCATCTTTGATGATACCAGCCCAAACCAGTACTCCACCTCCACCTTGCTGGCGTCTGAGTCGGACTGGAGCTCTCTGCCCTTTACCAATCCAGCCACGGGCCCATCCATCTGGCCCATCAAGACTCACTCTCATTTCATCAGTCCATAAAACCTTAGAAAAATCAGTCTTGAGATATTTCTTGGCCCAGTCTTGACGTTTCAGCTTGTGTGTCTTGTTCAGTGGTGGTCGTCTTTCAGCCTTTCTTACCTTGGCCATGTCTCTGAGTATTGCACACCTTGTGCTTTTGGGCACTCCAGTGATGTTGCAGCTCTGAAATATGGCCAAACTGGTGGCAAGTGGCATCTTGGCAGCTGCACGCTTGACTTTTCTCAGTTCATGGGCAGTTATTTTGCGCCTTGGTTTTTCCACACGCTTCTTGCGACCCTGTTGACTATTTTGAATGAAACGCTTGATTGTTCGATGATCACGCTTCAGAAGCTTTGCAATTTTAAGAGTGCTGCATCCCTCTGCAAGATATCTCACTATTTTTTACTTTTCTGAGCCTGTCAAGTCCTTCTTTTGACCCATTTTGCCAAAGGAAAGGAAGTTGCCTAATAATTATGCACACCTGATATAGGGTGTTGATGTCATTAGACCACACCCCTTCTCATTACAGAGATGCACATCACCTAATATGCTTAATTGGTAGTAGGCTTTCGAGCCTATACAGCTTGGAGTAAGACAACATGCATAAAGAAGATGATGTGGTCAAAATACTCATTTGCCTAATAATTCTGCACACAGTGTATATACTGTATGTGACCTCACCTGTCGCCCTTTTCCCATTAATGCAACAGCTATAAACCCACTTCTCTATCCCGCCCCCGCACCTGTAGAAGTCTACATGTTGCGGATCCGCTCCAATTTTCAAAAATCATTCAAGATCTTCTCCCTCACACTACCACTATAACCTGCCCTGATCTCGCAACAGCCCACTATAACAAAACTCTCTCCTCAGCACTAGACACACTTGCCCCTCCCCAACTGCGCAAAACATCACGCCGTCAGTTTCAGCCCTGGCACTCTCAGCAAACACGCTATTTCCTCAAACCCTAAATGACTCTTCTCCACCTTTAACTCTCTCCTCTACCCACCTGCTCCACCCCCCCCCCCGTCTGTCTTTACTGCTCAAGACCTGGCAGACTACTTTTTAAACAAAACACGTACTGAAGCAACATCCCAACACCAACCTGCAATATTCCAACAACAGGCCCAGTTGCTCCCTCTGCCACCCTCTGCATCTTCCTTTTTTTAATAATATTTTTATTGAGGAAAATCAACAACAAAACATTGCGACATCAAATTAATTTGCATCACGCAGGACCGGTAGAAACAAAATCTCTTCCAAAATTGGTGTGATCAACCATGGCAAAATGAAACGGTAAAGTAATCACAGGTACATAATCACAGATACATATCAACCTCTGACAAGAAAAAAAAAGAAGACATGGAAGGAACAGATTTACCATCTTGGTCCTGACCAAGCTTTATGGTGCAAAAATTTAACGCAATATTTCTTACTATTATTTTCCCTTTTTAATTTTTTTAAGTCCGGCCCTAGGTTCGAGCTTCAGGCCTCAGATAGCAAAAAAAGAAACACACAATAAGGGGAGAAAGGAGAGAAAAAAAAGGGAAAGAAGAAAGAAAAAGGCAAAAGCCGTGCTGGGTCCGCGGGTCCTTCTAATAGTCTCTATTATTCCTAATCCAAGTGTGTGGGAATATCTCTAGTATAACAAGTTCTGCAAAACTAATAGAGGAAAGGAAAGGGGACAAGATCTGCGTCTGAACTGACATCGGGTAAGTGATAATTATGGGAGCCCACCCTGTCAAGAATTTTTTGATTCTATTCTCCTTAGCCTGCTGTAAGTGGAAAGATTCATATATAATTTGTGCTTTAATTCCTTTTAATATAGATGCCAAGCTTGGAGCATTTATGGCCGTCCAATTCTTAAAAATATTTAATCTAGCTATAAGTATAATGGTGTTGACAATATGCATAACCACACTGGATCTAAAGTCAGACACTAAAAAAATAATATCTTCCAGAGAAAAGGAGATCCTCAAATTAAAGACATTATTTACCCAAAATTGGACTTTAAGCCACAACTGCTGTTTTTTTGGACAGAACCAAAGCATATGAGCAAGGTCCGCCCCACGACTAGAGCACCTGTGACAAACTACAACTTGTTCTGGATAGAATCTGGCTATCTTAGTCGGAGTTAAATAGAAATTATTAATTAGTTTCAAATGAGATTCTTTCCAACTAACAGATATGGGGTACCTAGAGACCAGAGACAAACTACCTGAAATCCTATCTAAATCAATTGTTAAAATAATCGACCTCCAAAAATTACAGTTTTTCCATGACTAGGATGCTTTGTTTAGACAGCATAATATCATAGATAAGAGATATTGACGCATCTCCTGCTCTAAATTTCTGTATGCATATCTTGATATCTCTCCATTCAGCCAAAGGGGAGGAATACCATTTCTGGGAGGAGACATAATGTCGGATCTGAAAATACGCATATTGATTTCGAGGGGGGAGAGCAAAGTTTTGACATAAAGTCGCCCAGGGGAGAATCTGCAAATCTTCATTTAATAATTGATATATGTCCCTTGTCCTGCCATTCTATATACGCTTTCTGATCTATGCTTGGGGAAAAAAGAGGATTACCCCTGATAGGTAAGAATTCAGAGATTGAAGGATCAATTTTTAAAAGTCGACCAAATTTATGCCATGCAGGTACTATGTTCTTAAATGAGCATAAAGTTCTGACATTTGAGGGGAGATTTGGAGGTGGACAATGCAAGAGAGCAATCAGAGACCATGGCGCGACAAGATGTTGTTCCATATCATACGAAGTGACAATATTCGATTGGGCAACCCAATCGAAGGCGAATTTCACCAGAGTAGCCAGATTATAAAGCTTAATATTGGGAAGAGCCAAACCAGCTGCTGAAAATTTATGGGACAATCTATTGAGAGATAATCGTGGCTTTTTGCCTCTCCAAATGAATTTAGAGAACCAGGACGCCAACCTACTTAAATCTTTATTTAATATACATAACGGCAAATTTTGTAACAAATATAAAATGCGTGGAAAGATTATAGTTTTAATAAGATTAATAGAGGCTGTAATAGATCATGGAAAAGCCGTCCAGAGCTCTAAATCTTCTTTAATCTTCTGAAAGAGAGATAGAAAATTGTCCCGATACCAATGTTTCGGATTTTTATTTATTTCAAGACCTTAATATTTAATACTTTTGACTATTCGGAACTTAGTTGAAATTGACTTCCGATCTTCTCTAACAAGCCACATAATTTCACTCTTATCCATATTAATTTTATAACCTGCAAAGGAACTAAATTCTTCTAACACTTGAACTACTTCTGGAATAGTAGAAGCAGTATTCTGCATAAATATTAACATATCATCCGCATATAGTAATAGCTTCAAGCTTTGAACTCCCACTGGGATCCCCTTTAACACCTCTCTTAACCGAACTGCCAACGGTTCTAAGGCAATGTTGAATAAGAGGGGGGACAGTGGGCATCCCTGCCTCGTACCCCTCTGCAGAAGGATTTGAGATGACACAGTTTGATTGATCAGAAGATATGAGATCGGATTTCGATAGATTTTCCTAATAAATATAACAAAATTATCTGAAAAGCCAAATTTAGAAAGAGATGTAAAAAGATAGGACCACAATATGCTGTCAAACGCTTTGACAGCATCCAAGGTTAGCACCGCTATATCCTCGAGCTCACTATGCTCTTTAAGTTGATCAGAGTTCCACATATAATCCACCAAAGTAATGAATTTTCGAATATTTTTCGAAGGATTCCGAGACATCATAAACCCTGTCTGGTCGGGATGGATAAGATTATCGAGACAACTGGAAAGTCTGGCAGACATCACCGAGGCCAGGATTTTATAATCTGCATTGAGTACTGAAATCAGTCTATTAGATGCTGGATCAGTCGGGTCCTTACCTTTTTTTAGAATTAAGGAAATATTGGCAGCGGCGAAGAGGTTGGAAATAGAGTTATCAGAAGAGAAATAGTAATTAAACAGATTTACTAAAATAAAGGTAATCTCCTCAGCTAATATTTTATAATATTCTGCATGAAACCCATCCGGGCCTGCTGCTTTGTTCATTTTAGCTGTATCAATGGCTTTAGCAACCTCTTCAACCCTGATCGGAGCATTCATGAGCTCCAAATTTTCTTGTTGGATTATAGGTATCTTAGTCTTAGACCAAAAATTCTCTTGGTTATTTACATTGACCGGGACCTCCGCATATAACTGTTGATAGTATCTAAAAAAAAAACATTACATATATTGTTAGTGTCAATATAACGAGTGTCATCAACCTGTATAGCAGAAATAAAGTTCTTCCTTTTCCTAGTCTTAACCAGTCTTCTTCCTGATGTTTTTGAAGAAGGAAGACATCTCTCTCTTTCCTCATTTCTAGATATTTAGACCAGTTATGAGTTGAATGGCACGAAAAATAATTTTTATATGCATTCTTGACTTGGTTAGTTAATTGGCGTTCCCGGGCCCTTTTTGCTCTTATTAAGTATAACCAGGTATGCCTTAATGGCACCCCGCAAAACGGCTTTGGATGCCTCCCAAAAGGTTTCAATTTTCTGTAAATAGGCGATATTAAATTGACAGTAATCCTTCCATCTTTGCTTCAACCAGAATATAAACCTTGGGTTGTTACAAAGATAACGAGCAAAAAAGAACCCAGTGCCTTTCATATTGGACCTATCATGACAGTGCAACCCCAAAGAAATAATAGCGTGGTCCGTAATTTCAATTTCTCCAATTCCAGCATCTGCTTGCCAAATAGATAGACCTTCCGAGATTAGAAACAAGTCTATCCGAGAGAAGGTTCTATGAACTTTAGACTCACAGGAAAACTGCCCATTGTCTGGATTAAGATTCCGCCAAATATCCAGCAATTGCAGTTTCCGACAGAAGGTAGAAAAATATTTGGAGCTTCTCCTGTTCTCTGAAACATTCTTTTGTGAGAAGCAGTCCAAATCCGCACACATTGTCATATTAAAATCACCCCCCAATATAAGATTCTGTTGGATAAAGGGGAATAGTTTCACTTTGATATTATCCCAGAATTCAATCTTAAATTTGTTAGGGCCATAAATGTTACAAAGAATGAATTCAATATTATTGACAACAATTTGTAAGATGATAAATCTAGAGTCCGGATCCATTTCTCTAAGAGAAATGTTATAATCTAGGGATTTATTAATTAAGATAGCTACACCACATTTCCTTCTTGTTGATTCTGTGGCTATTACTTCACCCACCCATTTTATCTTTAGTTTATTTGCTTCCTGTCTACTTAAATACGTCTCCTGCAGAAAGGCAATATCTGGATTATCTTTAGAAAATGTTTTGATAATTAATTTACGTTTAAGCGGTGAAGATATCCCTCCCACATTCCAGGAAACAATTTTAAGATACATATAATATTAAAAATCTATCGTCCAGCGGACCCTGCACCGACAAAAAAAAAAAGAAAAAAAAGGGGGAAAAAAGAAAAAAAAGGGAAAAGGAAAGCGACAGAAAAAAAGAAAGAGGCATAAATTAAGACCGAAAAAGTCAATAAAGAACATAAAACCTTTATTCCTACTATCCACTCCATCCGTACATTACATTGACTCAGGGAAATAACTAAAAAGGCTAAATACCAAGTTATTTATCACTTAAGAGTTTTTTGACCTCTCCCACCTCCCGAAAGGTTCTTCTAACCCCGTTATGTTCCACAATTATATTGGCAGGATAAACCATCCAAGCATTAAAGCCCTTATTTATAAGTTGCGAACAATACGGTGCCATTACCTTCCTTTTCGAGGAGGTTTCTATCGAAAAATCCTGGAATAACAAGATTCAATTATTCCCAAACACAAGAGGGTCACTTCTTTTTTTAAATAACTTAAAAAATTCAATCTTATCCTGAAAATTCAAAACTCTAAAAATGCACATCCTGTTTTGGGGAGGACCCTCAGACTGGGTTTTCTTAGAGCCAGCTCTGTGAGCTCTCTCTATAGCAATAGGAAGCTGCTGCTGGGAAAAACCTAGAGCCTGTGGCAATACTCGGGATCTAAACTTGAGTAAATCCTCAAATTCAGAGGTCTCGGGGAGGCCAATAATTCTAATATTATTGCTTCTGGAACGGTCCTCCAGATCGTCCAGAAGCAATTGCAGATTAACAATTTTAGAGTCCTGTTTGGTTATAATATCACCTTGAACATTAACTTGATCTTCTAGCTCAGAGACTCTATTTTCAACCTCCAACATTCTATTTGAAAATTGTTTAACTTCAGCAGAGAGATTAGATATTACTGCAGAAATGAACCTGGTTCGGTCTTAATAATCTCAAATTGGGGCGTAAATAAATTTGTTAAATGTGTGATCAGCATCTGAGTATCACATATATTAGGCAATACATCACTGGATACATTTAAGCTAGACTCACCCAGCCTAGCTTTTTTTTCTTTGCCTTTTATAGGCATTCTAGGAGAAGAAGCTTTAACTTGCGTGATAAATCTTTCCATAAAAAAGTGTTATAGTGTATTAAAAAAAAAAACCCTTAGTGAATCCGTAAGCTTCTGTGGTAGCTTCACATGTGACCATAAATTTTAGAAATAATTAGTGATAAGGGGGACTCCTCAGACTCCTAAGCTACCTCCTGCCAGTCTTTTCCCCTTTCCCCTCTTTCCCTCCTACTCTTCCCTTTTGTGTTGATAGGACCCCCAATTGGGGGGAAAAAATGTTGTGTATTATCCTACATAGTCTCCTTCCCTAGGAGAAGAGGGAAAAAAAAGAAGAAAAAAAAAAAGTGAAATGGGAAAATAAATCAACCTAATTTAAAAAAAAAAAAAAATATGTGAATGCACTCTTGTGTTAGTCATATATGGTCTCCTTCCCCAGGAAAACAATGTGAGAGTGAGTACACCTCAATAGTATGTGAATACTGGACTTTAGAACACCTGCTAGGCAAGATTTAAATATGCCCTACTAACTCTGAGAAGAAAAACAAAACAAAAAAATAAACAAAAGAAAAAGTATTCTTTCCTTTACCTTTTTTCCCCCTTTTTCCTTCCCCTCCACTCTCTTCCTTTTACCCCTTCAGCAATATAAAAATAAAAATAAACAACAAAGTCTCAAAATATTATAACCACTGTTACAACAGTTACCTTTGCAATATACTAATATTTACCTTAAAACTAAGAAAAGAGAAAAAAAAAAAAGCAAAAAGGGGAAACACCAACAAACTTCAATTTCAATTATATATGTTAATGCACTTAAGTCTCTCCCAAGTATTTTAAGCTATACAATTAGGTGGTTTATAGAACATCAGATATGTAGAGCTTCTGTCCACCTTGCTATTTAGACGAATATCACTTCTGTTAATCTCCCATCCGTCCAGCACAAACAGATAAGCAGAAGGATTTACATAGGTGGCTTCTTTCTTTTCGGCTAGATTTGGAGTTTTGTCGGTAACGACCCGAAAAACTAACGCCGGCTTTTTTCTGGCCGCACCATAAAAATAACTCTGGTATTGAGAGTCCACATAAAGGCTGCGTTAGGCTCCAAAAAAGGAGCGTAGAGCATTTTTAACGCAGCTTCAACTCTCGATACCAGAGTTGCTTACGGACGCGGCCAGCCTCAAAAACGTGCTCGTGCACGATTCTCCCATAGGAAACAATGGGGCTGTTTGAGCTGAAAAAAAACCTAACACCTGCAAAAAAGCCGTGTTCAGCTCCTAACGCAGCCCCATTGTTTGCTATGCGGTAACACTTCCTACGTCTGCACCTAACACCCTAACATGTACCCCGAGTCTAAACACCCCTAACCTTACACTTATTAACCCCTAATCTGCCGCCCCCGCTATCGCCGACCCCTGCATATTATTATTAACCCCTAATCTGCCGCTCCGTAAACCGCCACTACTTACATTATCCCTATGTACCCCTAATCTGCTGCCCTAACATCGCCGACCCCTATATTATATTTATTAACCCCTAATCTGCCCCCCACAACGTTGCCTCCACCTGCCTACACTTATTAACCCCTAATCTGCCGACCGGACCTGAGCGCTACTATAATAAAGTTATTATCCCCTAATCCGCCTCACTAACCCTATAATAAATAGTATTAACCCCTAATCTGCCCTCCCTAACATCGCCGACACCTAACTTCAATTATTAACCCCTAATCTGCCGACCGGAGCTCACCGCTATTCTAATAAATGTATTAACCCCTAAAGCTAAGTCTAACCCTAACACTAACACCCCCCTAAATTAAATATAATTTTAATCTAACGAAATTAATTAACTCTTATTAAATAAATTATTCCTAATTAAAGCTAAATACTTACCTGTAAAATAAATCCTAATATAGCTACAATATAAATTATAATTATATTATAGCTATTTTAGGATTAATATTTATTTTACAGGTAACTTTGTATTTATTTTAACCAGGTACAATAGCTAAATTAGTTAAAATAATTACAAATTTACCTGTAAAAGAAATCCTAACCTAAGTTACAATTAAACCTAACACTATACTATCAATAAATGAATTAAATAAACTACCTACAATTAACCTAACACTACACTATCAATATATTAATTAAATACAATTCCTACAAATAAATACAATTAAATAAACTTGCTAAAGTACAAAAAATAAAAAAGAACTAAGTTACAAAAAATAAAAAAATATTTACAAACATAAGAAAAATATTACAACAATTTTAAACTAATTACACCTACTCTAAGCCCCCTAATAAAATAACAAAGCCCCCCAAAATAAAAAAATGCCCTACCCTATTCTAAATAACTAAAGTTCAAAGCTCTTTTACCTTACCAGCCCTGAACAGGGCCCTTTGCGGGGCATGCCCCAAGAAATACAGCTCTTTTGCCTGTAAAAAAAAACATACAATACCCCCCCCCCAACATTACAACCCACCACCCACATACCCCTAATCTAACCCAAACCCCCCTTAAATAAACCTAACACTAAGCCCCTGAAGATCTTCCTACCTTATCTTCACCATACCAGGTTCACCGATCCGTCCTGAAGAGCTCCTCCGATGTCCTGATCCAAGCCCAAGCGGGGGGCTGAAGAGGTCCATGATCCGGATGAAGTCTTCATCCAAGCGGGAGCTGAAGAGGTCCATGATCCGGATGAAGTCTTCTATCAACGGCATCTTCAATCTTCTTTCTTCCGGATCCATCTTGCAGACCTCCGACGTGGAACATCCTGCTGGCCCGACGGACTAACGACGAATGACGGTTCCTTTAAGGGACGTCATCCAAGATGGCGTCCCTCGAATTCCGATTGGCTGATAGGATTCTATCAGCCAATCGGAATTAAGGTAGGAATATTCTGATTGGCTGATGGAATCAGCCAATCAGATTCAAGTTCAATCCGATTGGCTGATTCAATCAGCCAATCAGATTGAGCTTGCAATCTATTGGCTGTTCCGATCAGCCAATAGAATGCGAGCTCAATCTGATTGGCTGATTGGATCAGCCAATCGGATTGAACTTGATTCTGATTGGCTGATTCCATCAGCCAATCAGAATATTCCTACCTTAATTCCGATTGGCTGATAGAATCCTATCAGCCAATCGGAATTCGAGGGACGCCATCTTGGATGACGTCCCTTAAAGGAACCGTCATTCGTCGTTAGTCCGTCGGGCCAGCAGGATGTTCCGCGTCGGAGGTCTGCAAGATGGATCCGGAAGAAAGAAGATTGAAGATGCCGTTGATAGAAGACTTCATCCGGATCATGGACCTCTTCAGCTCCCGCTTGGATGAAGACTTCATCCGGATCATGGACCTCTTCAGCCCCCCGCTTGGGCTTGGATCAGGACATCGGAGGAGCTCTTCAGGACGGATCGGTGAACCTGGTATGGTGAAGATAAGGTAGGAAGATCTTCAGGGGCTTAGTGTTAGGTTTATTTAAGGGGGGTTTGGGTTAGATTAGGGGTATGTGGGTGGTGGGTTGTAATGTTGGGGGGGGTATTGTATGTTTTTTTTACAGGCAAAAGAGCTGTATTTCTTGGGGCATGCCCCGCAAAGGGCCCTGTTCAGGGCTGGTAAGGTAAAAGAGCTTTGAACTTTAGTTATTTAGGATAGGGTAGGGCATTTTTTTATTTTGGGGGGCTTTGTTATTTTATTAGGGGGCTTAGAGTAGGTGTAATTAGTTTAAAATTGTTGTAATATTTTTCTTATGTTTGTAAATATTTTTTTATTTTTTGTAACTTAGTTCTTTTTTATTTTTTGTACTTTAGCAAGTTTATTTATGTAACTGTTGTCCACTGACTCTCTACTATATGAGAATATGTAGATATGTATACACTATTTGATTATCACTACTATGTGGAAGTAGTAACCAATACAGCAAGTGTAATTAATATAACTTTAGTAAGACTAAGCTTTACCAAGTAACAGCCAATGCAAATTAAAGAATGAAGTAAAAAAAAAACAGCTTATCTTATTAACTTCATAAGATAAATAAAGGTAGAGGAGAACAAGTCACTATATGCCAGAATATGATAGGTTAATTTAGGACAAGACAATATTAATGTCAACAGTGTAAGCGAAAAAGATCTTCAGAGAACAAAGCCTGCTGCACAGTACTTGATTATGCAATGAAGATGTAATGCAGTAATCTCTTTAAGCGTCAAGCAAGATGTTAAGTATTAGTAGAATTCTTATAGCGGTTTATGGAAAGCAATAAGCTTGTTTGAGGCAAGTGATGTTAATAATACAAGCAAAGCAAAAGATATTCAATGCGTATAGAGAAATCCAGGTAAATCATTAGATATTTGTAAAGTCGTTACTTGTATACAGTAGTTGTTACATGAAGGAAATTGTACCTTTCAAAGTAGTTAGGTTCGTTACCGGAGCCTTTCACTGTTGCGGCAAACGAAGTTAGAGAAGTGGAATTCACTTCCGGTCTCTGCTTAGCAGGGAGGATGGCGTCTGACGTCAGAAGACTGGTTGCGGCACAGAGCCGATTCAGGGACTTCACACTGAAAAGTGTTAACGTGACAAATAAACAGTGAGTAAGGCACCAGTTTAAACACTTACAGCATGTCTTAAGTAAACCTGAGAGAGTTGAATGAAACAGTCCTTTGTCACAGAACTATTATGCGTAGTAAGCAGGCTTAGGAGAAACTTGCAGAGGCACTGTTAGTCAAGTGAAAAGCAGAGAGAGTTAATTGCAGAAGAACTTCAGGTATACAAATATACAAGATCCAGCATACAAACTTGGAATTGTAGTTAGTATCACAGACCAGGAGCTTAGCTGCAGCAGAACTATCCAGGCAGTCAACCAAATTACTAAGCAAAGAATGAGGCTATTGCAGGTGTTATAAAGGGGGTGTGGTAACGTGATAGGTCATGCAGGATTTAAAGGTATATACAAGGACAGGGAACCTGACAGGACCCCCCCCTCAAGCAAGCTGTCCCACAGCTTGAGGACGTGGACGATCAGGGTATCGTTGATGAAACTGAGCGACCAAACGGGGGGGCACAGAGATTAGAGGACGGTTCCCAGCTGTCCTCCTCCGCAGAAAAGTGTTTCCAACGGACTAAATATTGTAGCACTCCACGATGTATTCTGGAATCGAGTATAGAATGGACTTCATATTCAACGGAACCTTCTGCGTTCAAATTAGATGGTACAAGCGGAAGAGTGGTTCGGGTAGGTAAATAAGGTTTGAGCAAGGATACGTGGAATGTAGGATGAATTTTTAAAGTCCCAGGTAGTTGCAACGTAACAGCATTTTCATTGATAATACGTGTCACAGGAAATGGCCCACAGAATTTTTGAGTCAATTTCCTACTAGGGAGTTGTATGCGAAGATTTTTCGTCAATAACCAAACCTTGTCTCCAATTTTGTAGAGCGGAGGTTTTCTATGTCGTAAATCGTAGAAATGTTTTTGTGTTGCTTGTGCCTTTGAGATATTATCCTTGAGGAACCTGAAATTGTCAAGAATGGTATTATTCAATTCGTCCACAGTAGGAGAAGCAGAAGGTGTGATTGGAACCAAATCAAAATTCGGATGATAAGCATAGTTGGCATAAAAAGGTGTCAGTTTCGTTGATGAATTGGTTAGATTGTTGTAGGCGAATTCTGCAAGTGCCAGATACTTGTACCACTCATGTTGTTGATAAGAACAGAAGCATCTCAGATATTCATCCAACCACTGATTCAGTCTTTCCACTTGTCCGTTAGCTTGTGGATGAAAGGATGTAGTATAGTGATGTTCTATCTTCAGGGCAATACATACATTTCTCCAAAACCGAGAGGTAAACTGAGAACCTCTATCAGAAATTATGGTTTTTGGAATACCATGTAGTTTGATGATGTTGTTAATGACCAATGTTGCTGTTTCAGATGAAGATGGTAATTTGTGAAACGGCAAGAAGTGTGCCATCTTTGTGAAAGTGTCAATGACTACAAGTATGGTGGTATAAGTCATTGATGGAGGCAATTCAACTATAAAGTCTACACTGATTTGTTGCCAGGGACCGTTTGCGATAGGAAGTGGCATCAGTAACCCGTAAGGAGATTTTTTCTCTGTTTTGGAGACTTGACAGATAGCACAAGACCTAACATGATTAAGCACTGAAGAAAACATGTTAGGCCACCAATATTTTCTGGTAAGTAAATCCAAGGTGCGAGCTACCCCTGGATGGCCGGCTAAAGGAGATTCATGGTGTTGTTCTATTATCTGGTTCCTCAACTCAGTTCGGTATGTACATCTTGTCTTTAAAGTAATAAATACCATCTTTCTTCTTTAGATCTTTATTTCCGAAGGATGGAAGGTTGAACAGACTTTGTCCTTATTTCTTTGAGAAAAGTAGTAGTGAACCTTAGGAACTTATCAGTAGGAATAATACTTGTGGGATTTTTTACCTCAGGTAAGTCAGAATCCTGTCTAGAGAGAGCGTCAGCTTTGCCATTTTTTGAGGCAGGACGATATATTATCTTAAAATCAAATCTAGAGAAATAAAGAGACCAGCGTACTTGTTTGTTTGACAGAGTTTTATTATTTTGTAAATATTGTAAATTTTTGTGATCAGTGAAAATCACAATGGGATGCAAGGCTCCCTCCAGTAGATGCCTCCAGAATTCCAATGACCTACGTATGGCCAATAACTCCTTATCTCCTATTGCATAATTTCTTTCAGCCGGACTCATTGCTTTAGAAAAAAAGGATACAGGGTGTATTGGTTCAGTATCAGTCTTTTGTTGGGAGAGTACAGCACCAATAGAATGGTCAGAGGAGTCCACCTCAAGAATAAACGGTAGGTTCACATCAGGGAATCTCAAAATGGGTGCAGTAGTGAATGAAGTCTTTAATTGCTCAAAAACTTCTGTATGAATAGGAGTCCATTTGAAGGGTAAACTAGTTCCAGTTAATTGAGTGAGAGGTTTGACAATTTCTGAAAAACCTTTGATAAATTTCCGATAATAATTCGAAAAACCCAGAAATCTTTGCAATTCCTTTTTGTTAGTAGGAATTGGCCATTCCTTTACAGCTTCTATTTTTTCAGATTGCATCTGTATGCCAGAAGGAGAAATGGTATAACCTAAAAAGGAAATGGTTGTGTCATGAAATGAACATTTTTCTGGCTTAGAATAAAGTTTGTGGACTCTGAGTCTAGACAAAACCCATCTGACATGTTTAATATGTTCTTCTACATCTTTTGAATAGATTAATATATCGTCGAGGTATACCACCATACACACATCCAGCAAATCTCTGAAAATATCGTTAATGAAATGCTGGAACGTGGCAGGGGCGTTACAGAGTCCAAAAGGCATGACTACGTACTCAAAGAGTCCGTATCTGGTCCTGAATGCGGTGAGCCATTCATCTCCTTGGCGTATGCGAATGAGGTTATACGCTCCTCTAAGATCAAGCTTTGAAAAAATTGTAGCGTTGGTAAGTCTTTCAATGAGTTCCGGAATCAGAGGTAGTGGATAGCGGTTTTTTACAGTGCACTTATTTAATTCCCGGTAATCAATTATCGGTCTTAATGTTTTGTCCTTATTTGTGACAAAGAACATTCCGGCAGCTGTGGGAGATGTAGAAGGTCGTATAAAGCCTTTTCGTAAATTTTCTGTAAGGTATTCTTTTAGATGGTTAAGCTCAGGTTGGCTTAGAGGGTATAGATGACCCACAGGGAGTGCAGAACCTGGAATTAATTCTATTGGACAATCGTATATGCGATGAGGAGGTAGAGTTTCAGCTTCTACCTTACTGAACACATCAGAAAAATCACTATAGAACGAAGGAAGAGGAGAACTCAAGGAATTTGAGTGTAGTATCTGTTGCTGAGGGTGACATGTTGTTTTGCAATAAGGTGAAGAGAAAGTTGTTTGTAACGTTTGCCAATTTATTTCTGGATTGTGTAACTGTAACCAGTTTAAACCTAATACCACAGGAAAATGGGGTGATGAAATTATGTCAAATACAATGAACTCAGTATGCCCTGAAACAGAACTGATTAGGAGAGGAACAGTGTGCTGGGTAATAGGTCCTGTGGAGAGAGTGGACCCATCAATAACTCTAAGGAATACAGGTGATTGTTTTTCAACAACAGGTATTTTATTTACATGAACAAAAGCAGCATCTATGAAGTTGCCTGACGATCCGGAATCTATGATGGCTTTGGTACTCAACCTCTTACGGTCCCACTGTATAAAGAGAGACAGGTCACAATAAGTTTGAGAAGTGTCATAAACATCAGATTTATGTATGTATGTAAACTTACGCCTCTTATTCTTGCGTAGGGTAGGACAGTCAGTGACTGAGTGGTTAGGATCTGCACAATACATACACAGGCGCAGAGCCCTGCGGCGAGATCTTTCATCAGTAGTAAGGGGTCCTCTCACCATGCCAATTTCCATGGGGGTCGCCTTTTCTGTTGTGAACCCAGGTGGTTTTTGATGAGCAGTGAGTGGTGATTTGGAGTGGAATTCAGTATGGTAACGCTCTGCTTTTCTCTCCCGGAGTCTGCGGTCAATCTGGGTTGCCAATCTCATTAGTGCTTCAAGAGTGTCCGGCATTTCAGTGCGTGCAAGTTCGTCCTTAAGGTTTTCCGAAAGCCCCAGTCTAAATTGATTTCTTAGAGAAACTCTACTCCAGGAAGAATCGGTGGCGTATAACTTAAATTCCGTTATATATTCTTCTACTGGCCTTTTCCCTTGTTTGAGTTGTCTCATTTTTTGTTCGGCAGAGAGTTGAACATCAGTGTCAGAATACAACTCATCCATGGCTTGGAAGAAATCACTTAAAGAGTTGAGGATAGGAGAGTTAGCTTCACACAACTGATCTGCCCATATCCTTGGTTCAGCCCTTAAATAGGATATGGTAGTTAACACCTTTACTCTGTCGTTAGGATAAGTTGGTTTTAAATTGAATAGAAGACCACAGGCATTTTTAAATTGTCTATACGTTCTTCTCTCACCGATAAACAGTTCTGGTACACAGACTTGAAGTTCCAGAGAGCTAGTGTATTGTTCCCTGGAATCTTTTATAAGTCCTCTCAGTATTTGGTTCTCCCTTTGTAGATCTAGAATGGCTTTCCCCATCTGATCCATTTTTTGAGACATATCATAAACAACTTGTGAGAGGTCTGGTTGTTCCATAGTTGTTTTTTTTTTGTTTTTTTTTTTAAGGCTTAGTAATATGTAACTGTTGTCCACTGACTCTCTACTATATGAGAATATGTAGATATGTATACACTATTTGATTATCACTACTATGTGGAAGTAGTAACCAATACAGCAAGTGTAATTAATATAACTTTAGTAAGACTAAGCTTTACCAAGTAACAGCCAATGCAAATTAAAGAATGAAGTAAAAAAAAACAGCTTATCTTATTAACTTCATAAGATAAATAAAGGTAGAGGAGAACAAGTCACTATATGCCAGAATATGATAGGTTAATTTAGGACAAGACAATATTAATGTCAACAGTGTAAGCGAAAAAGATCTTCAGAGAACAAAGCCTGCTGCACAGTACTTGATTATGCAATGAAGATGTAATGCAGTAATCTCTTTAAGCGTCAAGCAAGATGTTAAGTATTAGTAGAATTCTTATAGCGGTTTATGGAAAGCAATAAGCTTGTTTGAGGCAAGTGATGTTAATAATACAAGCAAAGCAAAAGATATTCAATGCGTATAGAGAAATCCAGGTAAATCATTAGATATTTGTAAAGTCGTTACTTGTATACAGTAGTTGTTACATGAAGGAAATTGTACCTTTCAAAGTAGTTAGGTTCGTTACCGGAGCCTTTCACTGTTGCGGCAAACGAAGTTAGAGAAGTGGAATTCACTTCCGGTCTCTGCTTAGCAGGGAGGATGGCGTCTGACGTCAGAAGACTGGTTGCGGCACAGAGCCGATTCAGGGACTTCACACTGAAAAGTGTTAGCGTGACAAATAAACAGTGAGTAAGGCACCAGTTTAAACACTTACAGCATGTCTTGAGAAGTAAACCTGAGAGAGTTGAATGAAACAGTCCTTTGTCACAGAACTATTATGCGTAGTAAGCAGGCTTAGGAGAAACTTGCAGAGGCACTGTTAGTCAAGTGAAAAGCAGAGAGAGTTAATTGCAGAAGAACTTCAGGTATACAAATATACAAGATCCAGCATACAAACTTGGAATTGTAGTTAGTATCACAGACCAGGAGCTTAGCTGCAGCAGAACTATCCAGGCAGTCAACCAAATTACTAAGCAAAGAATGAGGCTATTGCAGGTGTTATAAAGGGGGTGTGGTAACGTGATAGGTCATGCAGGATTTAAAGTTATATACAAGGACAGGGAACCTGACAATTTAATTGTATTTATTTGTAGGAATTGTATTTAATTAATTTATTGATAGTGTAGTGTTAGGTTAATTGTAGGTAGTTTATTTAATTAATTTATTGATAGTATAGTGTTAGGTTTAATTGTAACTTAGGTTAGGATTTCTTTTACAGGTAAATTTGTAATTATTTTAACTAATTTAGCTATTGTACCTGGTTAAAATAAATGCAAAGTTACCTGTAAAATAAATATTAATCCTAAAATAGCTATAATATAATTATAATTTATATTGTAGCTATATTAGGATTTATTTTACAGGTAAGTATTTAGCTTTAATTAGGAATAATTTATTTAATAAGAGTTAATTAATTTCGTTAGATTAAAATTATATTTAACTTAGGGGGGGTGTTAGTGTTAGGGTTAGACTTAGCTTTAGGGGTTAATACATTTATTAGAATAGCGGTGAGCTCCTGTCGGCAGATTAGGGGTTAATAATTGAAGTTAGGTGTCGGCGATGTTAGGGAGGGCAGATTAGGGGTTAATACTATTTATTATAGGGTTAGTGAGGCGGATTAGGGGTTAATAACTTTATTATAGTAGCGCTCAGGTCCGGTCGGCAGATTAGGGGTTAATAAGTGTAGGCAGGTGGAGGCGACGTTGAGGGGTGCAGATTAGGGGTTAATAAATATAATACTGGGGTCGGCGGTGTTAGGGGCAGCAGATTAGGGGTACATAAGGATAACGTAGGCGGCGGCGCTTTGCGGTCGGCAGATTAGGGGTTAATAAGTGTAGGTAGGTGGAGGCGACGTTGTGGGGGGCAGGTTAGGGGTTAATAAATATAATACAGGGGTCGGCGGTGTTAGGGGCAGCAGATTAGGGGTACATAAGGATAACGTAGGTGGCGGTCGGCAGATTAGGGGTTAAAAAAAATTATTTGAGTGTCGGCGATGTGGGGGGACCTCGGTTTAGGGGTACATAGGTAGTTTATGGGTGTTAGTGTACTTTAGAGCACAGTAGTTAAGAGCTTTATAAACCGGCGTTAGCCAGAAAGCTCTTAACTACTGACTTTTTTCCTGCGGCTGGAGTTTTGTCGTTAGATGTCTAACGCTCACTTCAGAAACGACTCTAAATACCGGAGTTAGAAAAATCCCATTGAAAAGATAGGATACGCAATTGACGTAAGGGGATCTGCGGTATGGAAAAGTCGCGGCTGAAAAGTGAGCGTTAGACCCTATTTTGAGTGACTCCAAATACCGGCGGTAGCCTAAAACCAGCGTTAGGAGCCTCTAACGCTGGTTTTCACGGCTAACGCCAAACTCTAAATCTAGGCCTCAATTTTTTTTGTCTTTTTTCCCCCGGACAGTCAGACAATTCCTACCAAAACGGAGTTTCCACCAACACTTAGCAGTGTATACCAAGCAGGTAACCAGCACTGACCCCTGTTTTATCCGGAGCTCAGCGGGAAGGTGGCAGCAATTATACCGCTGGAATAAGGCAGAGAAAAAAGTCAATACCTGAAGGCTGTTGGGGCAGGAATCCCATCCACACCTGCCGCTGGGCACTCACCCTCCTGCATTTACCACAAGTGACTGGGATGAAGCCACCAGGCGAGGATCCTAAAGCCCAGCAATTCCTCTCAAACGCCGACCTCGTCCGGGCAAGACCAGGTTATACGTCAGAATGCACACCACTTTTCCAAGGGAAACAGCCACTCAGCTGGCCGACAACACGACTGTAAAGTATCAGCGTCTTCCTAATGCGTGTTCAGCGATGCCCTAGCAGTATCCAAGACCCGGCTATTCAGCCCTGCTACACATCTTGTTAACCACAGCACCACCAGTCAGCTGATCGAAAGCCGGGTTGTAAACCTACGGTGTCTTGCTATAACGGGTCCCTTGCTTTTAGAGTACCCGCGCCCAGAAACACTGCTTCCAGCCTATCACATAGGCTATTTCTTGTAGCTGGGTTACATTGCCCGGTGGATAGACCCGCTTCTCTATGTTGGTGGGTAAGTACTTTCACACAGACGCCTTCCTTATAGTAGCTTGCGGGGTAATACCCCGAGGGAAGTTAAAATTTTCAGCAATACAGTTGCCAGCCCAGTCGGCTAGAGGAGACTCCAAAGCTCGGGCGGGCCAAAGCCTCGCAGAGCGCCACACACTATCCTGGCAAGCTCTCCAGGGCAAGTGGCTAGGAGTGGGGAGACGTTAGATCAGCGTTCTCTCACAACGCAGGTATGCAGGTGTACTGCACAGCACCTCCCCCAACGGAAGTCTCCAGGTGAGGCATCATGAAGAATTCTAACCTGCCACCCTCTGCATCTTACATCCAGCCACTGAGAATTAAGTTTATTCCTTACTATCTTCATCACGCCTCACTACCTGCCCACTCGACCCTATCCCTTCCCATCTAATACCCCCCTATCTTCTACCCTCATCCCTGCTCTTACCCACATCTTCAACCTATCTCTCTCTACTGGCTCATTCCCATCTTCTTTCAAACACGCAAAAGTCACTCCCATACTCAAAAAACCCTCCCTCGACCCTAATTCTCCTGAAAGCTACTGCCCCATATCACTGCTTCCATTAACATTAAAACTCCTTGAAAAACTAATTTACAATCGCCTAACCCACTTCCTGTCCGCCAACTCCTTGCTTGACCTCCTGCAATCCGGATTCCGCCCCAAACACTCAACTGAGACTGCCCTTACCAAGGTTACGAACAATCTTCTCTCTACTAAAAATATTGGCCACTACTCTATACTCATCTTACTTGACCACTCAGCTGCCTTCGACACAGTTGACCACCCCCTCCTCACAGACCCTTAGCTCTTGACCTCTGTGACACTGCTCTCTCCTGGATTCACTCCTATCTTTCTCACAGATCTTTTTCTTCTACAAGATACGACGAGTCCACGGATTTCATCCTTACTTGTGGGATATTATCCTCCTGCTACCAGGAAGTGGCAAAGAGCACCACAGCAGAGCTGTATATATAGCTCCTCCATTCCCCTCCACCCCCAGTCATTCTCTTTGCCTGTGTTATACTAGGAAGAGGTAAAGTGAGGTGTTAGTTTTAGTTTCTTCAATCAAGAAGTTTTTTATTTTTAAATGGTACCGGTGAGTACTATTTTCCTCAGGGAGATATGAAAGAAGATTTCTGCCCTGAGGTTTATGATCTTAGCAGATGTAACTAAGATCCACGTTGGTTCCCACAGAGCTTCTGAAGGTAATACAAGAGACATCTTCAGTGTGGAGAACGGTTTCATGCTACAAGCAGCATTGAGGTATGTGCAGCCCTTTATTTCTGAGGAGACTTGATATATCAGAACTGGCTTGCATTTATTTCCCTGCAAGGGAAGGGGTAAGCAGTAGACCTGTTAAACAAAGGGGTGTTACTGGGAGACCTATGTTTAATTTATTCTGTTGACATTTTGGGCAATCATTATAATGGGCTTTGGCATTATATGAGACACTGGGAGAGGCACTAAATAACCGGTTTGTCAATACTGGTGTGTTATTTGGGGTTAAAAAGTTCCACTTGGTTTTTACTTAAAACCGCTTCACCATGCGGTTGTTTTAGGCCTACTCGATCATTGGACATGATGGGCGGGGCTTAATTTCACGTGCTCAGATACGCACTTTCCTCTGGCTGAGAAGCAGTAAGTATTAACTCCGGTTGATCCTAGACAGTGGTTCTCTTATCCGGATCATTGGTGAGTCATTTTGAAGTACCCTGGGGGCAGGAAGTATTTTTTGTAAAATTTGACATTTTTTGTGATTTAAGTTCTTTTAGAGGTTAATTTCTCCCCTAACTCTTGGGGTGCAATAATTTTTGGAGCCATTAATGAGCTACAGTTAATTTTTAGAGCAAATTAACGTTTTTGAAGCAGTTTTGGAAAAATTGTGCGCTTTTTTATTTCTTAAAGGCGCAGTACATGTTTCTCAAAAATTTGTTTAAAGCAATAAATAAAGTGTTTAACAACTATTGTGGTTATTACTAGTCTGTTCAACATGTCTGACATTGAGGAATCTCATTGTTCTATGTGTTTAGAAGCTATTGTGGAACCCCCTCTTACATTGTGTACCTCTTGTACTGAAAGGGTCTTACATTGTAAAAAGCATATTTTAGGTCAAGAAAGTGTGCCTAAGGATGATTCTCAGTCTGAAGAGAATCAGGATATGCCATCCAATTCTCCCCAAGTGTCACAACCTTTAATGCCCACACAAGCGACGCCAAGTACCTCTAGTGCGTCTAATTCTTTTACTCTGCAGGAGATGGCTGCAGTAATGTCAACTACCCTTACAGAGGTATTATCTAAATTACCAGTGTTACAGGGTAAACGCAGTAGGTCAGGTATTAATGTGAATACTGACTCCTCTGATGCTTTATTGGCTATTTCCGATGTACCCTCACAGTGCTCTGAGATGGGGGTCAGGGAATTTCTGTCTGAGGGAGAGCTTTCAGACTCAGGGAATGTGTTACCTCAGACAGATTCGGACGTTTTAGCGACTCTGGATGATTGTGACCCTATTGTGATACCACCAGAGAAATTGTGTAAGATGGACAAATATCTAGAGGTGCCTACTTACACTGATGTTTTTCCAGTTCCTAAAAGAAATTGTAAAAATGGGAATGGGATATACCAGTTATACCGTTTTCTCCCCCTCCTAATTTTAAGAAAATGTTTCCTATATCAGACTCCATTCGGGACTCGTGGCAAACGGTCCCTAAGGTGGAGGGAGCTATATCTACCCTGGCTAAGCATACTTTCAAAGACCCTATGGATAAAAAGTTAGAGGGTCTTCTAAAGAAATTATTTATTCATCAGGGTTTCCTTTTACAACCTACAGCTTGCATTGCTCCAGCAACTACTGCAGCAGCTTTTTGGTTTTAGGCTCTAAAAGAGTCTCTGACGGTTGAGACTCCATTATATGACATTTTGGATAGAATTAAGGCTCTCAAGCTAGCTAATTCTTTTATTACTGATGCCGCTTTTCAAATTGCTAAATTAGCGGCGAAAAATGCAGGATTTGCTATTCTAGCGCGTAGAGCGTTATGGCTCAAATCTTGGTCTGCTGATGTGTCATCAAAAACTAAGCTTTTAGCTACTCCCTTTAAAGGTAAGACTCTTTTCGGGCCTGAATTGAAGGAAATCATTTCTGACATTACTGGAGGTAAAGGCCATGCCCTACCTCAGGATAAGTCTGTTAAGATGAGGGGTAAACAAAATAATTTTCGTTCCTTTCGAAATTTTAAAGGAGGACCCTCTGCTTCCTCTTCCTCCACAAAGCAGGAAGGGAATTTTGCTCAATCTAAGTCAGTCTGGAGACCCAACCAGGCTTGGAATAAAGGTAAACAATCCAAGAAGCCCGCTGTTGCTACAAAGACAGCATGAAGGGGCGGCCCCCGATCCGGGACCGGATCTTGTAGGGGGCAGACTTTCTTTC
This sequence comes from Bombina bombina, assembly GCF_027579735.1. NCBI lineage: Eukaryota > Metazoa > Chordata > Amphibia > Anura > Bombinatoridae > Bombina > Bombina bombina. The sequence continues at coordinate 1,071,835,102 of NC_069504.1, forward strand.
TTCGCTCAGGCTTGGGCAAGAGATGTTCAGGACCCCTGGGCGCTGGAAATCGTGACCCACAAGTATCAACTGGAATTCAAGGATTTTCTCCCAAGAGGGAGATTTCATCTTTCAAGATTATCTGTAGACCAGATAAAAAGAGAGGCATTCTTACGCTGTGTAAAAGACCTTTCTACCATGGGAGTAATTTGTCCCGTTCCAAAACCGGAACAAGGACAGGGGTTTTACTCAAATCTTTTCGTGGTTCCCAAAAAAAAGGGAACTTTCAGACCCATTTTAGATCTCAAGTGTCTAAACACGTTTATCAGAGTCCCATTGTTCAAGATGGAGACTATACGAACAATCTTACCAATGATCCAGGAGGGTCAATATATGACTACTGTGGACTTGAAGGATGCTTACCTTCATATTCCTATCCACAAGGATCATCATCAGTTTCTAAGGTTTGCCTTCCTGGACAAACATTATCAGTTCGTGGCTCTTCCCTTCGGGTTGGCCACAGCACCCAGAATCTTCACAAAGGTTCTAGGGTCTCTTCTGGCGGTTCTCAGACCGAGAGGCATAGCAGTGGCGCCTTATCTGGATGACATTTTGATTCAGTCAACTTATCATCTGACAAAATCTCACACGGACACAGTCCTGTTATTCCTGAGAACTCACGGTTGGAAGGTGAACATAGAAAAGAGTTCACTAGTTCCACAGACAAGGGTCCCCTTCTTGGGAACTCTGATAGACTCGGTAGACATGAAAATATTTCTAACTAACGGAGGTCAGAAAATCAAAGATTTTAAATACTTGCCGAGCACTTCAGTCCATTCCTCGGCCATCAGTGGCTCAGTGTATGGAGGTAATTGGATTAATGGTAGCGGCAATGGACATCATTCCGTTTGCTCTTTTCTTTCATGTAATTAGCAAGAGTCCATGAGCTAGTGACGTATGGGATATACATTCCTACCAGGAGGGGCAAAGTTTCCCAAACCTTAAAATGCCTATAAATACACCCCTCACCACACCCACAATTCAGTTTTACAAACTTTGCCTCCGATGGAGGTGGTGAAGTAAGTTTGTGCTAGATTCTACGTTGATATGCGCTCCGCAGCAAGTTGGAGCCCGGTTTTCCTCTCAGCGTGCAGTGAATGTCAGAGGGATGTGAGGAGAGTATTGCCTATTTGAATGCAGTGATCTCCTTCTACGGGGTCTCTTTCATAGGTTCTCTGTTATCGGTCGTAGAGATTCATCTCTTACCTCCCTTTTCAGATCGACGATATACTCTTATATATACCATTACCTCTGCTGATTCTCGTTTCAGTACTGGTTTGGCTTTCTACAAACATGTAGATGAGTGTCCTGGGGTAAGTAAATCTTATTTTCTGTGACACTCTAAGCTATGGTTGGGCACTTTGTTTATAAAGTTCTAAATATATGTATTCAAACATTTATTTGCCTTGACTCAGAATGTTCAACTTTCCTTATTTTTCAGACAGTCAGTTTCATATTTGGGATAATGCATTTGAATTAATCATTTTTTTCTTACCTTCAAAAATTTGACTCTTTTTTTCCCTGTGGGCTGTTAGGCTCGTGGGGGCTGAAAATGCTTCATTTTATTGCGTCATTCTTGGCGCAGACTTTTTTGGCGCAAAAATTATTTTCCGTTTCCGGCGTCATACGTGTCGCCGGAAGTTGCGTCATTTTTTTGACGTTATTTTGCGCCAAAGATGTCGGCGTTCCGGATGTGGCGTCATTTTTGGCGCCAAAAGCATTTTAGGCGCCAAATAATGTGGGCGTCTGATTTGGCGCTAAAAAATATGGGCGTCGCTTTTGTCTCCACATTATTTTAGTCTCATTTTTCATTGCTTCTGGTTGCTAGAAGCTTGTTCTTTGGCATTTTTTCCCATTCCTGAAACTGTCATTTAAGGAATTTGATCAATTTTGCTTTATATGTTGTTTTTTTGTCTTACATATTGCAAGATGTCTCACGTTGCATCTGAGTCAGAAGATACTACAGGAAAATCGCTGTCTAGTGCTGGAGCTACCAAGCTAAGTGTATCTGCTATAATTTTGGTATCTGTTTCTCCAGCTGTTGTTTGTATTGCATGTCATGACAAACTTATTAATGCAGATAAAATTCCCTTTAGTACTGTTACATTACCTGTTGCTGTTCCGTCAACATCTAATTTTCAGAGTGTTCCTGATAAACATATGAGATTTTATTTTTTAAATCCATTAAGAAGGCTATGTCTGTTATTTCTCCTTCTAGTTTACATAAAAGTCTTTTAAAACTTCTCTTTTTTCAGATGAATTTTTAAATGAACATCATCATTCTGATACTGATAAATCTTTGTATTTGTTCAAGATGGAATTTATTCGTTCTTTATTTAAAGAAGTATTAATTGCATTAGAAATAGAGGATTCTGGTCCTCTTGATACTAAATCTAAACGTTTAAATAAGGTTTTTAAATCTCCTGTAGTTATTCCAGAAGTGTTTAATCTCCCTGATGCTATTTCTGAAGTAATTTCCAGGGAATGGAATAATTTGGGTAATTCTTTTACTCCTTCTAAACGTTTAAGCAATTATATCCTGTGCCATCTGACAGATTAGAGTTTTTTTGGGACAAAATCCCTAAGGTTATGGGGCTGTCTCTACTCCTGCTAAATGTACTACTGTTCCTACGGCAGATAGTACTTTATTTAAGGAAAATTGAATCCTTTCTAAGAAAAGCTTACTTATGTTCAGGTAATCTTCTTAGACCTGCTATATTTTTAGCGGATGTTGCTGCAGCTTCAACTTTTTGGTTAGAAGCTTTAGCGCAACAAGTAACAGATCATAATTTTATAGCATTATTATTATTCTATATCATGCTAATAATTTTATTGGTGATACCATCTTTTGATATCATTAGAGTTGATGTCAGGTATATGTCTCTAGCTATTTTAGCTAGAAAAGCTTTATGGATTAAACTTGGAATGCTGATATGTCTTCTAAGTCAACTTTGCTTTCCCTTTCTTTCCAGGGTATTAAATTATTATCTCAATTGTTTCTGGAAGGAAGAGAACTTTTTTACCAAAGGATAAAAAATCTAAGGTAAATTTAGGTCTAATAGTCTTTTTCGTTCCTTTCCTCACAACAAGGAACAAAAGCCTGATCCTTCATCCTCAGGAGCGGTATCAGTTTGGAAACTATTTCCAGTTTGGAATATATCCAAGCCTTATAGAAATCTATAGCCAGCTCCTAAGTACCCATGAAGGTGCGGCCCTTATTCCAGCTCAGCTGGTATGGGGCAGATTACGTTTTCTTCAAAGAAATTTGGATCAATTCCGTTCTCAATCTCTGGTTTCAGAACATTGTTTCAGAAAGGTACAGAATTGGCTTCAAGTTAAGGCCTCCTGCTAAGAGATTTTTTCTTTCCCGTGTCCCAGTTAACACAGCAAAGGCTCAGCATTTCTGAAATGTGTTTCAGATCTAGAGTTGGTTGGAGTAATTATGCCAGTTCCAGTTCTGGAACAGGGCCTGGGGTTTTATTTTATCTCTTCATTGTACCAAAGAAGGTCAATTCCTTCAGACCAGTTCCGGATCTATCAATATTGAATCGTTATGTAAGGATACCAACATTCAAGATGGTTACTGTAGGACTATCCTGCTTTTTGTTTAGCAACGGCATTATATGTCTACAATAGATTTACAGGATTTGTATCTGCATATTCCGATTCATCCAGATCACTTTTAGTGTCTGAGATTCTCTTTTTAGACAAGCATTACCAGTTTTTTGGCTCTACCGTTTGGCCTAGCCTCAGTTCCAAGAATTTTTTTCAAAGGTTCTCGGTGCCCTTCTTTCTGTAATCAGAGAACAGGGTTTTGGTATTTCCTTATTTGGACGATATCTTGGTATTTGCTCAGTCTTCTCATTTTCGAAGAATCTCATACGAATCGACTTGTGTTGTTTCTTCAAGTTCATGGTTGGAGGTTCAATTTACCAATCAGTTAATTGATTCCTCAGACAAGGGTAACCTTTTTAGGTTTCTAGATAGATTCAGTGTCTATGACTCTGTCCTTGTCAGACAAGAGAAGTTTAACTTTGATATCAGCTTGTCAAAACCTTCAGTCACAATCATTCCCTTTGGTAGCCTTATGCATGGAAATTTTAGGTCTTAGGACTGCCGCATCAGATGCGATCTCCTTTGCTCGTTTTCACATGCGACCTCTTCAGCTCTGTATGCTGAACCAATGGTGCAGGGATTACTCAAAGATATCTCAATTAATATCTTTAAACCGATTATACGACACTCTCTGACATGGTGGACAGATCACCATCGTTTAGTTCAGGGGGCTTCTTGTTCTTCCAACCTGGACTATAATCTCAACAGATGCAAGTCTTACAGGTTGGGGAGCTGTGTGGGGGTATCTGACGGCACAAGGGGTTTGGGAATCTCAGGAGGTGAGATTTCCGATCAATATTTTGGAACTCCGTGCAATTTTCAGAGCTTTCCAGTCTTGGCCTCTTCTGAAGAGAGAGTTGTTCATTTGTTTTCAGATAGACAATGTCACAACTGTGGCATACATCAATCATCAAGGAGGGACTCACAGTCCTCTGGTTATGAAAGAAGTATCTCGAATTTTGGTTTGGGCGGAATCCAGCTCCTGTCTAATCTCTGCGGTTCATATCCCAGGTATGGACAATTGGAAAGCGGATTATCTCAGTCGCCAAACGTTGCACCTGGGCGAATGGTCTCTTCACCCAGAGGTATTTCCTCAGATTGTTCAATGTGGGAACTCCCAGTAATAGATCTGATGGCTTCTCATCTAAACAAGAAACTTCCCTGGTATCTGTCCGGATCCCGGGATCCTCGGGCGGAGGCAGTGGATGCATTATTTTCTTCCTTACAAGTGTCATCCTGCCTATATCTTTCCGCCTCTAGTTCTTCTTCCAAGGGTATTCTCCAATATTCTAAAGGAATGCTCGTTTGTCCTGCTGGTAGCTCCAGCATGGCCTCACAGGTTTTGGTATGCGGATCTTGTCCGGATGGCCTCTTGCCAGCTGTGGACTCTTCCGTTAAGACCAGTCTTTCTGTCTCAAAACCTTAATTTTAAGGTATGGAGTTTGAACGCTTGATTCTTGGTCAAAGAGGTTTCTCTGACTCTGTGATTGATACTATGTGACAGGCTCGTAAATTTGTATCTAGAGAGATATATTATAGAGTCTGGAAGACTTATATTTCTTAGTGTCTTTCTCATCTTTTTTCTTGGCATTCTTTTTGAATACCGAGAATTTTTCAGTTTCTTCAGGATGGTTTAGATAAAGGTTTGTCCGCAAGTTCCTTGAAAGACAAATCTCTGCTCTTTCTGTTCTTTTTCACAGAAGGTTTGCTAATCTTCCTGATATTTATTGTTTTGTACAACCTTTGGTTCGTATAAAACCTGTCTTTAAGTCAATTTCTCCTCCTTGGAGTTTGAATTTGGTTCTGGGGGCTCTTCAAGCTCCTCCTTTAGAACCCATGCATTCTTTGGTCGTTATATTACTTTCTTGGAAAGTTTTATTTCTTTTGGCCATCTCTTCTGCCAGAAGAGTCTCTGAATTATCTACTCTTTTTTGTGAGTCTCCTTTTCTGATTTTGCATCAGGATAAGGCGGTGCTGCGAACTTCTTTTGAATTTTTTACCTAAGGTTGTGAATTCTAACAACATTAGTAGAGAAATTGTGGTTCCTTCATTATGTCCTGATCCTATGAATTCTAAGGAGAAATCATTGCATTCTTTGGATGCTGTTAGAGCTTTGTAATATTATGTTGAAGCTACTAAGTCTTTCCGAAAGACTTCTAGTCTATTTGTCATCTTTTCCGGTTCTAGAAAGGCCAGAAAGCTTCTGCTATTTCTTTGGCATCTTGGTTGAAATCTTTATTTCATCATGCCTATGTTGAGTCGGGTAACACTCCGCCTCAAAGGATTACAGCTCATTCTACTAGGTCAGTTCTACTTCCTGGGCGTTTTAGGAATGAAGCTTCGGTTGATCAGATTTGCAAAGCAGCAACTTGGTCCTCTTTGCATAATTTTACTAAATTCTACCATTTTGATGTGTTTTCTTCTTTTGAAGCAGTTTTTGGTAGAAACGTACTTCAGGCAGTGTTTTCAGTTTGAATCTTCTGCTTATGTTTTTTCATTAAAATTTTATTCTGGGTGTGGATTATTTTCAGCAGGAATTGGCTGTCTTTATTTTATCCCTCCCTCTCTAGTGACTCTTGCGTGGAAAGATCCACATCTTGGGTAATCATTATCCCATACGTCACTAGCTCATGGACTCTTGCTAATTACATGAAAGAAAACATAATTTATGTAAGAACTTACCTGATAAATTCATTTCTTTCATATTAGCAAGAGTCCATGAGGCCCGCCCTTTTTTGTGGTGGTTTTGATTTTTTTGTATAAAGCACAATTATTCCAATTCCTTATTTTATATGCTTTCGCACTTTTTTCTTATCACCCCACTTCTTGGCTATTCGTTAAACTGAATTGTGGGTGTGGTGAGGGGTGTATTTATAGGCATTTTAAGGTTTGGGAAACTTTGCCCCTCCTGGTAGGAATGTATATCCCATACGTCACTAGCTCATGGACTCTTGCTAATATGAAAGAAATGAATTTATCAGGTAAGTTCTTACATAAATTATGTTTTTTCATCTCAGACCACTGCAGCTGTGCATGCTTGGGCAGTGGAATGGGGACTATGCGAATTTATCTCCTCAGATAAATCTGGATCAAGAGACCAGAGACTCTCTTCTTTGGTGGTTGTCGCCAGATCATCTGTCCCAGGGGACTTGTTTCCGCAGACCCTCGTGGGTGATAGTGACAACGGGCGCCAGCCTTCTGGGCTGGGGTGCAGTCTGGAATTCCCTGAAGGCTCAGGGTGTTTGGACTCAGGTGGAGTCTCTACTTCCAATCAATATTCTGGAACTGAGAGCAATATTCAATGCGCTTCAGGCGTGGCCTCAGTTGGCTTTGGCCAAATTCATCAGATTCCAGTCGGACAACATCACGACTGTGGCATATATCAATCATCAGGGGGGAACGAGGAGTTCCTTAGCGATGATAGAAGTATCTAAGATAATCCGATGGGCGGAGATCCACTCTTGTTATCTGTTGGCAATCTACATCCCAGGAGTAGAAAACTAGGAAGCGGATTTTCTAAGTCGTCAGACTTTTCATCCGGGGAGTGGGAACTCCATCCGGAGGTGTTTGCTTCATTGATTCACAAATGGGGCAGACCGGAACTGTATCTGATGGCATCTCCTCAGAATGCCAAGCTTCCATGTTACGGATCCAGGTCAAGGGATCTCCAGGCCGAACTGATAGATGCCTTGAAAGTGCCTTGGCTGTTCAGCCTAGCTTATGTGTTTCCACCGTTTCCTCTCCTTCCACGCGTGATTGCTCAAATCAAACAGGAGAGAGCTTCAGTAATCCTGATAGCGCCTGCGTGGCCACGCAGGACTTGGTATGCAGATTTAGTGGACATGTCCTCTCTGCCACCGTGGAAAATTCCTTTGAGACAGGACCTTCTCATTCAAGGTCCTTTCCAACATCCAAATCTAATTTCTCTGCAGCTGACTGCCTGGAGATTGAACGCTTGATTTTATCTAAGCGAGGTTTCTCTGATTCGGTCATCAATACTTTGATAAAGGCTAGAAAGCCTGTCACTAGAAAAATCTATCATAAGATATGGCGTAAATATCTTTATTGGTGTGAATCCAAGGGTTACTCATGGAGTAAAGTCAGGATTCCCAGGATTCTGTCTTTTCTCCAAGAAGGATTGGAGAAAGGGTTATCAGCAAGTTCTTTAAAGGGACAAATTTCGTTTTGGCAGATGTGCCAGATGTTCAGTCTTTTTGTCAGGCTCTATCTAGAATTAAGCCTGTATTTAGACCAATTACTCCTCCCTGGAGTTTGAATTTAGTTCTTCGAGTTCTTCAAGGGGTTCCGTTTGAACCTATGCATTCCATAGATATTAAAATGTTATCTTGGAAAGTTCTGTTTTTAGTTGCTATTTCTTCTGCTCGAAGAGTTTCTGAGCTTTCAGCGTTACAGTGTGATTCGCCTTATCTCATATTTCATTCTGATAAGGTGGTTTTACGTACCAAACCTGGTTTTCTTCCTAAGGTTGTTTCAAATAAGAATATTAATCAGGAAATTGTTGTTCCTTCCTTGTGTCCTAATCCTTCTAAGAAGGAGCGTCTGTTACATAACCTGGACGTGGTCCGTGCCTTAAAGTTTTACTTGCAGGTAACTAAGGATTTCCGTCAATCATCTTCATTATTCATTGTTTATTCTGGAAAGCGTAGGGGTCAGAAAGCTATGGCTACCTCTCTTTCTGTTTGGCTGAGGAGTATCATCCGCCTGGCATATGAGACTGCTGGACAGCAGCCTCCTGAAAGAATGACGGCTCATTCTACTAGGGCTGTGGCTTCCACATGGGCCTTTAAAAACGATGCATCTGTTGAACAGATTTGTAAGGCTGCGACTTGGTCGTACCTTCATAGTTTTTCCAAATTTTACAAATTTTATACTTTCGCTTCTTCTTAGGCTGTTTTTGGGAGAAAAGTTCTTCAAGCAGTGGTGTCTTCCATTTAGGTCTCTGTCTTGTCCCTCCCTTTTATCCGTGTCCTGTAGCTTTGGTATTGTATCCCACAAGTAAGGAGGAAATCCGCGGACTCGTCATATCTTGTAGAAGAAAAGGAAATTAATGCTTACCTGATAAATTGATTTCTTCTATGATACGACGAGTCCACGGCCCTCCCTGTCAATTTTAGACAGATTATATTTTTTATTATTTACAACTTTAGTCACCTCTGCACCTTTTAGCTTGACTGGGGGTGAAGGGGAAGGGAGGAGCTATATATACAGCTCTGCTGTTGTGCTCTTTGCCACTTCCTGTTAGCAGGAGGATAATATCCCACAAGTAAGGATGAAATCCGTGGACTCGTCTTATCGTAGAAGAAATCAATTTATCAGCTAAGCATAAATTTCCTTTTCTGTGTCATTTGCCGGCGACTCCTCTCCAATGCCTCTGTCTGTTGGAGTACCTCAAGGATCTGTTCTGGGTCCTCTACTTTTCTCCATTTATATTTCTTTGCTGGGTAAACTTATCAACAGTTATGGCTTCAAATATCACCTCTATGCTGATGACACCCAGATCTACCTCTCCACCCCTGCTCTCTCTCCCTCTGTCCTCTCTCATGTTAGCGACTGCTTATCTGGCATTTCTTCCTGGATGGCCTCTCACCACCTAAAGATTAACATGTCCAAGACTGAGCTCCTTCTTATCCCCCCCTCAATCTCTACGCTGACTTCTGACTTCTCTATCCCCTGTGCATTCCATTTCTTGCTCCCCTGTGCATTCCATTTCTGACATAGCCCATCTCCTTAGTGAAACCATAGCTCAAAACCCAAAAAGTAAAATTTTGGTTTTTGGAGATTTTAATATTGATTGGCTGAATCCAAAAAATAACAGTTGTCGCACGCTATTTCAATCTTTGCAGCTAATGCAATTAATCTCCTCCCCAACTCGCATAAACATCAAAAGCCATAATCATACCCTGCTCGACTGGATTCTCTCTACTTCTCCCGACCAAATCCAGGAGGCAGGTGTTCTCCCTAACAATTTCAGTGACCACTGCATTGTGTACTGCGTGCGCAAAATAAAGGCAACTAAATCCCCTCCCAAGGTTAAAATCACCAGGTCCTTCAAAAAATTTAATATTCAATAATTTCTAAATGACATCAAGAACCCAGATCTAGACTCTGCAGTTGAATTTTTTCAGTCTGAACTCCTACAAGTTTGGAATTTATATGCTCCGCTTCGTAAGGTGAGAGTAAAAGGAGCACATTTAAATTGGATCACAGCTGACCTCATTCAAATGTACCAGTTTCGGGATTCATTGTGGTCAAAGTTCAAGCATACTGGCTCTATGAATGATCATGGTGTATATAGACAATGGCGAAATATATGCACTAAACAAACAAAATTGGCCAAGGCTCAATATTTCTGTGAAAATCTAAACAATAACATATCTAACCCTAGAAAGTTTTGGAAACTCATAAATAACTTTCAAAATCCACCAATCCATTCCCAACCCTCCACTGTCAATGTGGATAACCAAACCCTGCAACTCCCCTTAGAAGTAGCAAATGCCTTTAACAATTATTTTGTCGGATGCTCCTCCACCCTGATTGACAAACTAATAAATGGCACGCATCTTGAAACTATAAATGTGGATCAGGCCCCACTAAAACAGCAAAGACCCAATATAGAGAAGTTCAATTTTAGACTTGTACCCATCAATGTCGTTAAGAAACACCTTAATAATCGAAAAATGAAAAAACAGTCTGGACCTGATCAAATCCCAGCAATGCTGTTGAAGCTCAGTGCGCCGGCAATTGCTAAGCCTGTCACAACCCTAATTAATGAATCCTTGATGTCTGGATACATACCCAAACTCTGGAAAACTGCAAGAGTAGTGTCTATTCATAAAAGTGGGGAGTTAACCTTGGTTTCTAACTATTGCCCTATATCATTGTTCCCAGTATTGTCAAAAATTTTAGAAAAATGCGTCCATATGCAATTATGCGAGTATTACCAACTTTCTAACTATCTGACCCCTGATCAATCAGGTTTTCACCTGAATCACTCCACTACAACTGCCCTCCTAAACATTTGCAACGACATCCAAACTGGCATGGAACAAGGAGAACTAACTCAAGCTATTTTCCTTGATTTTGCAAAGGCCTTTGACACAGTAGACCATGACATACTACTGCTCAAACTAAAAAACTCTGGTATTGCTGATCGTCCGTTAACCTGGTTTCGATCATATGTATCGGATCGATCACAGTATGTCTCCATTTCTAACAGTGACTCCCTCCCTCTCCCAGTCACGTGTGGTGTTCCTCAAGGTTCCATTCTTGGCCCCCTACTATTCACATTATTTATAAATGATCTGCCTAATGTCTGCAAATCCTCAACTGTACACATGTATGCAGATGACACAGTAATCTATGCAAACAATTCCGATCTGCAGCAGCTTGAAGCAGTGCTTCAAGACCAGTTCACAGAGGTAGAAAAGTGGATCTCAAAAAACAAACTCTTCCTAAACACTGAGAAAACAGTCACAATGATCTTTGGAACGAGACCTAAATTACACAAATTACAAAATTCCCATCTACGCATCAAAACAAAATCCAATTGCACACTGACCGCAGTCCACTCTTTCAAATACTTGGGTATGTTGTGAGACCCTAATCTATCTTTTGGCCTCCACATAGAAAAACTTGCATCTAAACTTTATCCAAAACTTGGTGCCCTGTACAGAAACAAATCTTGCCTCAGCCCTATAGTAAAAGAAAAGATTGTACAGCAAATGATGATGCCTATCATGGATTATGGGGACGTAGTATATGCACCTGCACCGCAAACTCTCCTTAATAAACTTAATACATTGTATAACTCGTTGTGCCGCTTTGTGCTACAATGTAACTACAGGACCCACCATTGTGTCATGCTAAAAGAACTAACCTGGCTGACGCTAGAATCCAGACGCACCCTCCATCTTTCCTGCCTTGTGTTTAAGAGCCTTTCTGGGAAGCTCCCACCCTACCTGAGCAGAATGCTCTCCCCAGCTATTCCTACCTCCTATAACCTCAGATCCAGTACCAGCACATTATTTAGCTTGCCTCAATACAAAAAGGAAGCAGCTCGATCCTCCTTTTCCTACAGAGCACCACAATTATGGAATGACCTCCCGCACACTTTCAAACCTTCCCCAAGCCTAATATCCTTTAAGAGATCCCTCTCTCCATATCTCAAAACAGAATGCACTTGTCATGGTTGATTATATATTTCCTACCTGTTCTATGTTAAATTTTTGCATATATTGTGTATTATTATTGTTTTTGTATTTTATTGTACCCTATTGTATCAATTGCAATGTTTTGTGATCCCAGGACATACTTGAAAACGAGAGAAATCTCAATGTATCCTTCCTTGTTAAATATTTTATAAATAAATAAATATCCCTGTTGACGGCATCACCATTTTCCCATTGCCCCAAGTCCACTGCCTCGGAGTTACACTTGACTCAAATCTATCCTTCGTCCATGTCCAATTGTTTTCTACATCCTGCCGCAACCATCTACGCAATTTTTCCAAGATTCAACCTTTTCTGTGTGCTAACACCACAAAGCAAATAATCCACTCCATTGTTATTTCCCGACTTAACTACTGCAATAACCTACTTACTGGCCTTCCTATTTCCTGCCTCTCCCCCCTTCAATCCGTCTGCTCCACCTCTCTGCGAGTCCCTTCATTGGCTCCCCATTCATAGCAGACTTAAATTCAAAATTCTTACCTTTGCATACAAAGCGCTCACCAACAACGCTCCCCTCTACCTATCCTCTCTAATCAACAAGTATACTCCAGCCCGCCCACTAAGATCCAACAATGACCTGCTCCTTGCATCTGCGACTATCACCTCTTCTCATGCTAGACTGCAGGACTTCTGTCTTGCAGCACCTACCCTCTGGAACACTCTCTCTCGTCCTATCAGGCTATGCCCTAATCTTTCTTCCTTTAAATACTCATTGAAGACTTTTCTGTTCAGAGAAACCTACCACCCAACTCAATAATATTTCTCTTACCTAACAACATTTCCCTCATTCAATCTTGCAATCCTCACCTCCTGTTTCTCAACCTCCTACCCTTCCAGATTGTAAGTTCCCACGGGAATAGGGCCCTCAATTCCTCCTGTATGTGTTTGTAAATTTTGTCCTGTCTCTTCCAAGTTTTATATTATTGTTTTATTTAAATGAACTGTTTCCATGGACAGCGCTGCGGAATATGATGGTGCTTCATAAATAAAGTATAATAATAATATATATATATATATATATATATATATATTAGCATGACAGTCACTACAACTGTATTGCCAAAGCTAGAGGCACAATAATAACAATCAAAAGTTCCACGTATTGAGGCAGTTGGGAGGGTACCAGTGATGAAAATAAATTCTTAGGTGATATGCAGTAGTTCCATGCACGTAAAAACTACTGAGACCCAAGTGATCCTACTGTTAAAGTCCCTAAGCCTTGGGGGCACCAGTATAAGAGTTTCACATTCAGTGTAGGATAAGCATAAATATAGGGCCCACAAAAGAGCATCAGGGCTTGGCAATCAGGCAATGATGAGAGTAAACTTAAAAATTACAAAAGTTAAGCCAGGAGGGCAAATGGCATAAAATGCATATGATGGTAAACAGAAAGGTCTCACCCAGTTAAAGCAGATGTCTTCTTCTCTATGCTGGAACGATATAATTAATATCCAGGGCAATTCTTCCTGATTCATTAAGGGGAGGTAAGTGGATCTGTAAAACTGCGACTGTCGGAGTGTGTAGGCCGCAATTGATCAAAAGGCCTTTGCAGACACAGAAAGAAAATGGCGGCCATCCCGCCACTTTGGCCCACTCTCCTCTATTCTTTAAGGCGACTATCAATCCAGACTCCGGTAAGTAACACATACCTCCTGGCCAGTTACCCCGTTCGGAAGCTTGGGAACAAGTAAATGTAGGCTCCTAGGCCTCAGAGTAGGCTGCAGTGATATTTGAGCTGTCGACCCCCGGCACTAACAGGCCTTAGCAACAGGGGGGGGGGGGGAGAAGAAAAAAGGACTGCAGCTGTTTGCTTGACCTCCGGAGTGGAGCCCCGACCCTCCGGAGTGTCGTATATCTTTTTATTAGATCTCTCAGTAGTCCTCGTGGCTATCGTAGCAGATAGCAGATGCCTTAAAATACATGCGCCGCCACCCAAATGCGCACTGGCTTGCTCAGATCTCCTTGATAGGAACTTTTGTAATGCAGCTGAGGCGAGTGAAATCTCTGGAGCGGACCCCCGACCCTCTGGAGAACTGTGTTGGAGTTGAGAGAGTCCCTGCGTGTCCGGATGAGTGCGTAGGATAGCAGCAGCTACCGGCTTCTGTTCTGCTTCAGGAGTGCACTTAAGCTAGAAGGGACCAATTCACGGCGGCACACCTGACGATCTCTCACGGCACACTAGTTGAAAATCACTGGTCTACATCAACCACCAAGGAGGTTCCTTAGTGTTGAGGGAGGTGTCCCAAATCTTATAATGAGCAGAAGCCCACAAATGTATGCTGTCAGCGATCCACATCCCGGGTGTGGACAACTGGGAAGCAGGCTTTCTCAACAGACAATCCTTTCACCCGGGGGAATGGTCCTTCCATCCCGAGGTGTTTGCAGAGATTTGCAGCAGATGGGGGATGCCGGAGATAAATCTCATGGCCTCTCGTCTCAATGCCAAACTACCCAGGTATGGGTCGAGATCGAGGGATCCTCAAGTTAATAGACGCTCTAGCGGTTCCAGCAAGGTTCAGACTCGGATATCCCTTTCCTTTATTGCCTCTTCTCCCTTGTGTGGTGGCCCGCATCATGCAGCAGCAAGCATCTGTGATTCTAATTGCTCCATTCTGGTCATGAAGGACCTGGTTCGCGGATCTGGTGAGAATGTCCTCTTCTCCTCCGTGGAGGTTACCTTGTAGCAGGGACCTGCTGATACAGGGTCCCTTCCTACATCAAAGTCTAGATTCTCTAAGGCTGACTGCGTAAAGATTGAACGCTTATTCCTAGCCAGGAGTGGATTCTCTCATAGACACTTAGATTCTAACTCCTAAGCCGGTTACTCGGCGCATCTACCATAAGGTAAGGTGAACTTACCTGCACTGGTGTGAGGAACGTGTTTTTTATCCTTTCTCCAGGATGGTTTGGGGAAGGGTCTATCTGCCAGTTCTCTGAAGGGACAGATATCAGCCCTGTCGGTGTTGCTGCACAAGAGAATAGCTGAGCTTCCGGATGTGCAGTCCTTTGTTAAAGGGACAGTCAACACCAGAATTGTTGTTTAAAAAGATAGATAATTCCTTTATTACCCATTCCCCAGTTTTGCATAACCAACACTGTTATAAAAATACACTTTTTACCTCTGTGGTTATCTTGTATCTAAGCCTCTGCAAACTGCCCCCTTATTTCATTTCTTTTGACAGACTTGCATTTTAGCCAACTTGCATTAACTTCACGTGCATGAGCTCAATGTTATCTATATGAAACACATGCACTAATGCCCTCTAGTGGTCAAAATGCATTCAGATTAGAGGCAGTCTTCAAGGTCTAAGAAATTAGCATATGAACCTCCTAGGTTTAGCTTTCAACTAAGAATACCAAGAGAACAAAGCAAAATTGGTGATAAAAGTAAATTGAAAAGTTTTTTTTGGACTTGACTGTCCCTTTAAAGCTCTGACTAGGATTAGATCTGTGTTTAGACCTGTAGCTCCACCTTGGAGTCGCAATCTTGTTCTGCGTGTTTTGCAGTAGGCTTCGTTTAAGCTCCTTACATACTTTTTGTGTTTGCTTCGGCTTAAGCAGCTTTTGGGTGAAAGGTTTTACAGGCTGTGGTGCCTCAGATTAGGGTCCGCATTTTTCCTGTTCCATCCCGTTATTCCTTCAGTGTCCTTTGGAGCTTGGGTATTGTTTTCCCAACTGTAAGGAATGAAGTCGTGGACTCTCCCTCTCTTATGGAAAGAAAACAAAATGTATGCTTACCAGATAAATGACTTTCTTTTCTGGCAGGGAGAGTCCAGTGGCTCCCTTTTTGGGTGGCTCCCTTTTTATTTTTCTTCTGGCACCTTTATACCCTGATGTTTCTCCTACTTTTCCTCATTCCCTTGGCTGAATGACTGGGGGGATGGGGGAAGTGGGAGAGATATTTAAGCCTTTGGCTGGGGTATCTTTGCCTCCTCCTGGTGGCCAGGTGTTGTATTTCCCAACAGTAAGGAATGAAGTCATGGACTCTCCCTGCCAGGAAAGAAAGGAATGTATCTGGTAAGCATACATTTTGTTTTTATTTTTAATAAAAAAACTATAATGCCCTCTTTTTTGAGGGCATTTGGGGCACTTTTAGAAAATGAACCAGAGATGGTATCTCTGTTTAATTTTCTGAGCGCTAATTGCTACAATGAGCTTGCGGTAGCAATAACCAGCCACTTGTAATGGATGGTTAATTATGCATGGCCACAAACGGGCAAATTTGAGGGGTCCTCAGACCAATTTGAGGCACATTCTTTACTTTAGATGCTACTTGGGGCATAGGGGAGATTGGAGTGAGGAGTTAGTCACAAGCCTGACACAAGTGTAGGAGGGACCAGTCCCTTAGCCTCCTCCTCATGGATTGTCAATATACTACAAACACATATCCTCTGCTGTTACATTTACAGCACTGGTTAGGTTCTCTACTGGAAGCAGGCTTTTCTGCAGCTTGGAAGCACTGTAGAGTGTGTGCATCTTAAGTTAAATGAAGACATTTTCATGCACTTACATGGCCAGCAGTCTCTTAGCAGGTACATCACTCTGAGGTACATCTTAGCCAGGGGACATACACATGTGAGAAATACACATACACATGTAACAGACTAATTCCACCTTTACTACTTAGACTTTCTTTCATACAGGTGGTAAGAGTCCACAATCCATTACTCCTGGGAATTACTGTTCCTTACTAATAGGAGGAGGCAAAGATTCCACACCCCAAGAGCCCTATAAATCCCCTCACACATACCTCAGTGTTTACTTTGCCTCCGCAAAGATGTGCATTTGATTCTTCAGAAAGAGGTTTTTTTCCGTCTATATTGAGACCCTGTTTCCCCTCAGTATCATTTTTCAACTTTTAGACACTCTATAGCTATATTATGGGCATTTATGGTTTTTATATAAATATATATATATATATAAATATATATATATATATATATTTGCTAATATATATGGCCCTTAGACAGAATCCTTTACATTATTCCCCTTGCTGTTTTTTCGTGTGTCTGCATTTTCTTTCTATTGTGGCGATAGTCCACAAAAATCCTTACTTGTGGGAATAACATTGCCTGGCCACCAGGAGGAGGCAAAGACACCCCAAACCTTAAGGCTTAAATATATTTTCTTTGCCTAGTCTAGGAGGCAGGAAAAGTTAGAAGTGCTCTGCATCTACTTCAAGTTTACATAACATTTCCTCAATGGATAGTTCCTGGAAGAGAATATAATAGGAGAGTACTGGCTATTGAATATAAATCTTCTCTATGGAGTTGTGGTCACCAGCCTGCCACAGGAAGTTTCTTACCCTCCTCATGTTTGGCCATGAAGATGTATCCCCTCAGTATATCCTCTACTGTTAGTTACAGTACAGGATGACTTTTCTTCTGTATCCTCAGATATCAGTTGGGTAAGATCAGTGCAATAGGCATTTGTGGGCTAAGTACCTGCATGGATTACATAGCCCTCAGGCTATTTCTGCTTAAACCTAGGTTACAGTACTTTGACTCACATCAGCTTCCAAGTTAAGTTAACTATAGGTTAGCCAGCTACTTCTGGGGACAACACAGAACAGCCTTAAGATGTGCCAGTCAGCAGTATTCTGCACAAGGACTGACAGAATGGGTCTTCATTATTGTGCATCCTGTTTTTGCACAAGGCTAACATATTGTAGATGGCCATATTTCTCAGCTGCAAGGTTTGCTAATGTCCTTATGAGGATTGTGAGTTTTATTAGTGACAGGTTTACTATTTCAAGTACCGTCTTTTTTTAATTTCCATACCTTCCAATCAGCCTGCATTCTCAGCGCTCCACTATCAGACAGGAGCCCTAAGACGTTACTGGAGCCAGGTTTTCCACGCTTGGAGGGCCAGATAGTGAGCTTGGTAACTATCTCCTCTGGAGGAAGGGGTGAAAAATGTTCCTGCTCTCAGCGCTTTGCACGCAATCTAAATCTGTCCCTCTCACTGCCTCTGAGCTCCACAGCACGCATCAGGCCTTCGTTTCTTCGCTGCACCTGCTTCTATTACCAAAGATAGTAAGACCTATACCTGCAGCAGGAATGGGGAGGTGCTTTGTTAGTTTTATTTGTATTATCATGAATCTTAGCATAATTTTTGGCAAATGTTATGCTATATTTTTAATGCAAAAATATATGTATTCTTCTTTGTTTCCTATCTTTGGCTCTATCAACATTAAGGTATTAGGGTTCTCTAATCCAGGGGTATCTGCAGCCCTTACTTGACAATTAGTCTTATTATGTATACGCTCTCTGCTTCTCAGTTTTCAAGCTGCCATTTAGCTTTATGGAAATTCTGCTCCTTTGCAAACCCTAACTTCAAAGCTTATGGGGGATGTTTATAAAAGCATCAATCTCGGTGCATTCGCCGGAGTCAATACGTTCGCCAGACATCGCTGCAGCGGATCCACATACTATGCCCTTATTTATAAAAAAAACCCCGTAAAAAACACACGCGTCAAGTACGGAGCCATGAGTGTCAGACTGTTGTTAACTTACAGTCATCGTTGTCACGGTTATTCTGTTTTTCCCCAACTTTATTTATACCATTTCATTACTGTCCATGAACAAGCACATTTCTCTAAAGCTAATCTTTTATTTTTCATCTGTTAATGTCCAAGAAATAGCTATATTTATACCTCAACAAACAATATCTCAAATAAAGTTATTTTTATATTTATTTGTTATATGATAATTTCACATAAATTAATGTGTATTTGTATTTCTAGAAGTCATGATATGCTTTTATCTCATGTTTTTTTTTTTTTTATAAATGATTAATAATGCTAGAATTTGTACATATTTCTGTGTTTATTTATACCACTATATGTATATATAGTAGTGTAAATGTTTTATTATTCTGAGCAGGAATAATTGTGAATATAAAATGTAATCAGGGTATCATATGAATTTATTTTCAATCAATGGATATTTTAAGAACTGGGCCAGTTTTCTCTCTGTACCTGTGTAACCCCTCCTGTTTGCAATCTAGTTTTAAAAACCACCCCTACACAGGTGTTATAAAATGGGCTGGCATATACAGGGAGTGCAGAATTATTAGGCAAGTTGTATTTTTGAGGATTAATTTTATTATTGAACAACAACCATGTTCTCAATGAACCCAAAAAACTCATTAATATCAAAGCTGAATAGTTTTGGAAGTAGTTTTTAGTTTGTATTTAGTTTTAGCTATTTTAGGGGGATATTTGTGTGTGCAGGTGACTATTACTGTGCATAATTATTAGGCAACTTAACAAAAAACAAATATATACCCATTTCAATTATTTATTTTTACCAGTGAAACCAATATAACATCTCAACATTCACAAATATACATTTCTGACATTCAAAAACAAAACAAAAACAAATCAGTGACCAATATAGCCACCTTTCTTTGCAAGGACACTCAAAAGCCTGCCATCCATGGATTCTGTCAGTGTTTTGATCTGTTCACCATGAACATTGCGTGCAGCAGCAGCAACCACAGCCTCCCAGACACTGTTCAGAGAGGTGTACTGTTTTCCCTCCTTGTAAATCTCACATTTGATGATGGACCACAGGTTCTCAATGGGGTTCAGATCAGGTGAACAAGGAGGCCATGTCATTAGATTTTCTTCTTTTATACCCTTTCTTGCCAGCCACGCTGTGGAGTACTTGGACGCGTGTGATGGAGCATTGTCCTGCATGAAAATCATGTTTTTCTTGAAGGATGCAGACTTCTTCCTGTACCACTGCTTGAAGAAGGTGTCTTCCAGAAACTGGCAGTAGGACTGGGAGTTGAGCTTGACTCCATCCTCAACCCGAAAAGGCCCCACAAGCTCATCTTTGATGATACCAGCCCAAACCAGTACTCCACCTCCACCTTGCTGGCGTCTGAGTCGGACTGGAGCTCTCTGCCCTTTACCAATCCAGCCACGGGCCCATCCATCTGGCCCATCAAGACTCACTCTCATTTCATCAGTCCATAAAACCTTAGAAAAATCAGTCTTGAGATATTTCTTGGCCCAGTCTTGACGTTTCAGCTTGTGTGTCTTGTTCAGTGGTGGTCGTCTTTCAGCCTTTCTTACCTTGGCCATGTCTCTGAGTATTGCACACCTTGTGCTTTTGGGCACTCCAGTGATGTTGCAGCTCTGAAATATGGCCAAACTGGTGGCAAGTGGCATCTTGGCAGCTGCACGCTTGACTTTTCTCAGTTCATGGGCAGTTATTTTGCGCCTTGGTTTTTCCACACGCTTCTTGCGACCCTGTTGACTATTTTGAATGAAACGCTTGATTGTTCGATGATCACGCTTCAGAAGCTTTGCAATTTTAAGAGTGCTGCATCCCTCTGCAAGATATCTCACTATTTTTTACTTTTCTGAGCCTGTCAAGTCCTTCTTTTGACCCATTTTGCCAAAGGAAAGGAAGTTGCCTAATAATTATGCACACCTGATATAGGGTGTTGATGTCATTAGACCACACCCCTTCTCATTACAGAGATGCACATCACCTAATATGCTTAATTGGTAGTAGGCTTTCGAGCCTATACAGCTTGGAGTAAGACAACATGCATAAAGAGGATGATGTGGTCAAAATACTCATTTGCCTAATAATTCTGCACTCCCTGTAAGATGACATTTCTTACTGAAAAAGAAATTCAAGAGAAGGAAGAAATACACTGAAAAAAGCATGACAGTAAAGAGGTGATTTTAATTTCTGCTGTATCTGAATGATGACAGTTTATGTTAGGTGGGCTATCCCTTTGAGCTATCAGCTTAAGATTATATTGAATCAAACATCAATTTGAATTTTAAAATCATTGTCTAAAATATTACTGTGTGTCCTAATGTCAGCATCAATGTTAATCTTTAATACTAATTTCACATATACATATTTTCAAAGTATAATACACAATGTAACAAATGGCACTTACAAGTTCTGATGAGTGATCAATGACTCCAAGTAGAAAAAAAGATTTGTTCCAGCCACCAATAGTTAAAAAACCTTTATTTCTTCATATGGGGTCTTTAGACAAACATACAACGTTTCAGACCTGCTATAGGTCCTTAGTCATGTATACTGAACATACACTGATTCATCATTTAAATACTTTACACCTGGTCAATTATTCACCTGTTGTCATGTGACTACTCATTATTGTATCACTGCCATCTTGTGGCCATCTAACATATATATTCCTATTGTAAAAAAGCATTTCTGAATAGTCACATTGAAAAGGTTTAAGTATCAAACAATGTTAAAAGATAAAATCATATGTACAAAATTAAAATAGAAGAAATATTACACACAGTATGCAGATATGCAGATACTATTTACTTGTTATATAAATGTTAATTTGGACTCTTTCATTTTAGAGTTGATTTTATAAGTTTCAAAAAATTGCTGCTGGAGATTATGTGGATTACTGTCAATTTGAACACTGTAGGCCTATTTTGAAAATAATTTTTTACTTTTCTCTTTAGTATTTTTATATGTAAATATAATTTTTAAACATTTCCCTCAAATTTACTCAGCCCATTAAAAGGGGTTATTAGAAAATTATTTTAAGTTAAAGAAATGCAGGTATCATAATACTCAGCCCATTCCCTTTCTAATGGGCTGAGTATTATGATACCTGCATTTCTTTAACTTAAAATAATTTTCTAATAACCCCTTTTAATGGGCTGAGTAAATTTGAGGGAAATGTTTAAAAATTATATTTACATATAAAAATACTAAAGAGAAAAGTAAAAAATTATTTTCAAAATAGGCCTACAGTGTTCAAATTGACAGTAATCCACATAATCTCCAGCAGCAATTTTTTGAAACTTATAAAATCAACTCTAAAATGAAAGAGTCCAAATTAACATTTATATAACAAGTAAATAGTATCTGCATATCTGCATACTGTGTGTAATATTTCTTCTATTTTAATTTTGTACATATGATTTTATCTTTTAACATTGTTTGATACTTAAACCTTTTCAATGTGACTATTCAGAAATGCTTTTTTACAATAGGAATATATATGTTAGATGGCCACAAGATGGCAGTGATACAATAATGAGTAGTCACATGACAACAGGTGAATAATTGACCAGGTGTAAAGTATTTAAATGATGAATCAGTGTATGTTCAGTATACATGACTAAGGACCTATAGCAGGTCTGAAACGTTGTATGTTTGTCTAAAGACCCCATATGAAGAAATAAAGGTTTTTTAACTATTGGTGGCTGGAACAAATCTTTTTTTCTACTTGGAGTATTTGCAGGATAAGGCAGATCCTGGGTTCCGTGCCCCACAAGCCACATATCTGTTGGTGCTGTTTTCCACACTTTGCTTTGAGTGATCAATGACACAAGTATTGAGCAATTTGATTAGTTAGTGATAGTTTAAAATGTATATTTGAATCATATTGGCTGATGTCATAAATCATGTGATTATGCATATTCCAATCAAAAGTGGTTGAAAATTTAACTAGTGGGGGTTTTCTTTCTAATGACACGGTGAGTCCACAGATCATCTAATTACTATTGGGATATTCACTTCCCTGGCCAGCAGGAAGCGGCAAAGAGCACCACAGCAAAGCTGTTAAATATCACCTCCCTTCCCTCCAACCCCAGTCATTCTTTTTGTAAGTAAGGAAGTGGTAAAGTTAGGTGTCTAGAAAGATTCTTCAATCAAGATTTTATTATTTTATTTGCAGTACTAGTACTATGTGTTGTTTTTCCTCCGGGGTGTAGCTGTAGTCCATTTCAGTCTCTTCAGTGGAGCATTGGTGGCTTTTAAGCAAAGGGAACTTGTGGGACATAATTCTCACTGCGCCTCCCTCATATTTAAATAAAAGTTGCTGCCCTTATTATTATTTTCCACAGCTCCATGTGAGGGAAAGGACCTTTCAAACCTAGTGAGCTGCCTTGCTGCCAGGCAGATTTTATTGAGGTAAGTGCTAACTTTATTTTCTTATGCAGCTTTAAGGAAAAAACATGACACTTTACTATTTCCCTGACAGGGATATTTAAAGGGACAGTCAAGTATAAATTAAACTTTCATTATTCAGATAGGACTTTTAATTTTAATTGACTTTCCAATTTACTTTAATCATCAAATTTGCTTTTTTCTCTTGGTATTCTTAGTTTAAACTAAACATAGGTAGGCTCATATGCTAATTTCTAAGCCTTTGAGGGCTGCCTCTTATCACATGCTTTTTAAATCTCTTTTCAACACAAAGAGACAGAAAGTACACGTGGGCTATATAGATAACACTGTGTTCAGGCACAGAAAGTTATTTAAGATCTAGCACAATACAATGCTAAATTTAAGACAATAGATAATAAACAGTCACAGTCATGTGATCATTGGGCTGGAAGAAGGTTCCTAGATACAAGGTAATCACAAAGGTAAAAAGTACATTAATATAACTGTGTTGGTTATGCAAAACTGGGGAATGTGTAATAAAGGGATTATCTATCTTTTAAAACAATAACAATTCTATGGTTGACTGTCCCTTTAATACATTACTCCTAGTGTTGTAAGGGGGATTATGTATGGCGGTTTTGCAGGCACTGGGGACTTGAGGAGAACTTGGCTCATTTTGGTGGTTTTATTATTCATTAATATGTCTACTGAGATGTTATTTTTGACACGCCCACGATGGGCGGGGCTTGCGTGAGGCAAAACTGTATCTCTTGTGCACTTGTTATTCTCTCACTTCCTGTATATGGAAGAGAGATATCTGCATCTTAGCGTTTTTTCAAGTTTAACGGTTATTTGCTAGCCTGACATTTCTGAAACAGCTCCAGTTTGGATTCCGGTTTTAAGAAATATATATGTTGTTTTCCTGCAAGGTAGGCACCTCAGCAAAGCTATAGCTGAGGTGTGTAGGCTGTTTGAGGTGTTATTAAGACGTTTTTTATTTCACAAATATATCTTTGAAAAATAAAGGAGTTACGTTTTTGTATTTATTAAAAAAATAAAGCAGTTTAGTTTTTGCATTGCATCAAAAATAAAGCAGTTTCGTTTTAAAATTTAAAGAAACAGTAACTTTTTTTTTTTTATTAAAATTGTTCATGATGGACCAAGAATCTGTTGTAGATTACAGATGTCCTTTATGTTTGAATGCTAATATTGAACCACCAATTCCTTTTTGTTCCTCATGTGTTGGGAGAACTTTAAATTTTAAGGATAGACTTTTTGAGCCAATATTGTCTAAGACGGATGCTGTCCAGGAGTATTCTGACAATGTTCAAAATATGCCACAGTTTTCTCCTCAGGTGTCTCAAATTTTAGTACCCATTAATTCAGTGCCCTGGACTTCCTCTCAAGCTCTGGCTGGGGTCTCCTTGCAAGACATTGCTTCTCTCATGTCTTCTGCAGTTTCTGATGCATTGTCTGCTTTTCCCATGCTACAGGGAAAGCGCAAGAGGAAATCTAAAGAATCAGTGCGTAAGGTGTCTGACTCGGTCGTGGCTATTCCGAATATTCCCTCTCATAGATCTGATGGGGAGGATTCTTCGGTAGCATCTGAGGGTGAAATCTCAGATTCTGACAGTGTAATTCCTTCCTCTGATGCTGAAGTTGTATCCTTCAGGTTTAAGCTAGAGCACCTCCGTTTACTACTCAAGGAGGTTTTGGCTACACTGGACGACTCTGACACTACTGTTGTTGTCAACCCTAAAAAAATCTAGCAAACTTAACAAGTACTATGATGTACCTTCCATGCTGGAATGTTTTCCCGTACCAGATCGGGCTACAGAAATTATTGTTAAGGAATGGGAGAAGCTGGGTATTCCTTTTTTCTCCTTCTATTTTGAAGACTCTATTAAGGAGTCTTGGCAAATGGTCCCCAAGGTGGAAGGGACAATTTCCACTTTAGCTAAGAGAACTACTATTCCCATAGAGGATAGCTGTTCTTTTAAGGATCCTATGGATAAGAAACTGGAGGGTTTTCTTAATAAAATGTATGTTCACCAGCGATTACAATGGCAACCTGCGGTGTGTATTGCTACCGTTTGTATGCGGCTGTATATTGGTTTGATGCGTTGTCTGATCCCATTCAAACAGACACTCCCCTTGAAGAGATCCAGGACAGGTTTAAGGCTCTTAAATTGGATAATTCTTTTATTTCTGATGCTTCCCTTCAGGGTTATCAAATTGGGAGCAAAGATTTCTAGTTTTGCCATTCTGGCTTGCAGAGCTTTATGGTTGAATTCTTGGTCTGCAGATGTGTCATTTAAGTCTAAGCTTTTGGCTATTCCTTACAAGGGTAAGACCTTGTTTGGCCCAGCCTTGGCTGAGATTATTTCTGACATTACAGGAGGAAAAGGACATTTCCTTCCTCAGGATAAGAGAAATAAGCAGAAGGGACGTCAGAGTAATTTTCGTTCCTTCTTCTCCCTCTACAAAACAGGAACAGTCCAAACCTGCCTGGAGACCCAACCAATCTTGGAATAAGGGAAAGCAATCCAAGAAGCCCGCTAATGAATCAAAGCAGGAAGGGTCTGCCCCCGATTCAGGACCGGATCTTGTGGGGGGCAGACTTTCCTTTTTCGCTCAGACTTGGGTGATATACATCATGTCCCAAGGATACAAACTAGAATTCAAGACCTTCCCCCCCCCCCCCCAGGGGCAGATTTCTTCTCTGAAAATTATCTGTCGATAACGGAAGGCGTTCTCACGTTGTGTTCGGGATCTATCCGAAATGGGGGTTATAGTTCATGTTCCAGTACAGGAGCAGGGTCTGGGATTTTACTCCAATCTGTTTGTGGTTGCTAAGAAAGAGGGAACCTTTAGCCCAATCTTGGATCTCAAGAGTCTAAACATATTCCTCAGAGTACCGTCCTTCAAAATGGAAACTATTCGTTCCATTCTTCCTTTAGTTCAAGAGGGTAAATTTATGACAACAGTAGATTTAAAGGATGCATACCTTCATATTCCCATCCACAGGGATCATCACAAGTTTCTGAGATTTGCCTTTCTCCACAAATCTCATCCCTTCGGACTTGCTACAGCTCCGAGAATTTTTTCAAAGGTACTGGGATCTCTGTTGGCAGTGCTACGGTTACAGGGTATTGCAGCGTCACCTTATCTGGACGACATTCTGGTTCAGGCCCAGACCTTTCAATTTGCAATCTCCCACATGGAGATGCTTTTATCCTTCCTGCGTTCTCACGTTTGGAAGGTGAATCTGGAAAAGAGTTCCAGATTCTCTTCCTTGGTGGTTGTCTCAGGATCATCTCTCCCAGGGAACCTGTTTTCGCAGACCTACCTGGGTGATAGTGACAACGGACGCCAGCCTGATAGGTTGGGGAGCAGTCTGGGGCCTCCTAAGTGCTCAGGGGACATGGACTCGGAAAGAGTCTGTTCTCCCCATAAACATTCTAGAGCTAAGCGCAATCTTCAATGCTCTTCTGGCCTGGCCTCAGTTAGCTTCTGCCCAGTTTATCAGATTTCAGTCAGACAACATAACCTCAGTGGCTTACATCAACCATCAGGGTGGAACTCAGAGTTCTTTGGCCATGAAAGAGGTGTCCAAGTTTATTCAGTGGGCAGAGACCCACAACTGTTGTCTATCTGCGATCCACATTCCAGGAGTGGACAATTGGGAAGTGGATTTTTTGAGCAGACAGACCTTTCACCCGGGAGAATGGGAATTACATCCCAAACTGTTTTCCAACTTGATTCTCAAATGGGGACAGCCGGATCTAGATCTCATGGCATCTCGTCAGAATGCCAAGCTCCTGAGGTACGGGTCGAGGTCCAGGGACCCTCAGGCGGTTCTGATAGATGCTCTGGCACTTCCTTGGAACTTCAGTCTTGCATACCTATCTCCTCTGTTCGCTCTGCTTCCTCGAGTCATTGCTCGGATCAAGCAAGAGAGAGCATCAGTGATTCTCATTGCTCCAGCGTGGCCTTGCAGGATTTGGTATGCAGACATAGTGGAGATGTCATCTCTCCCCCCTTGGAAGCTTCCTCTAAGGAAGGACCTTCTACTTCAAGGGCCCTTCCTTCATCCAAATCTAGTTTCTCTGAAGCTGACTGCTTGGATATTGAAAGCTTAATTTTATCTAAGCGCGTTTTTTTTTTTCGGATTCGGTCATTGAGACCATGATTCAGGCTTGCAAGTCTGTTAACAGGAAATTTTACCATAAGATATGGCGAAAATATCTGTATTGGTGTGAATCCAATGGCTACTCTTGGAGTAGAGTTTGGATTCCAAGGATTTTATATTCTCTCCAAGAAGGTTTGGAGAAGGGTTTATCGGCAAGTTCCTTGAAGGGTCAGATTTCTGCCTTGTCTATTTTGTTACATAAATGTCTGGCAGAGGTTCCAGATGTTCAATCGTTCTGTCAGGCCTTGGTCAGAATCAGGCCTGTGTTCAAACCTGTTACTCCTCCCTGGAGTCTTAATCTTGTGCTAAAGGTTCTTCAGCAGGCTCCATTTGAGCCTATGCATTCCTTAGATCTGAAGTTGTTATCTTGGAAGGTTTTGTTTCTTGTTGCTATTTCTTCCGCTCGTAGAGTCTCTGAGTTCTCGGCTTTACAGTATGAGTCTCCGTATCTTATTTTTCATTCGGATAAGGTTGTTTTATGTACTAAATTCGGTTTTCTTCCTAACGTAGTTTCAGATCCGAACATTAATCAGGAGATTGTTGTTCCTTCTTTATGTCCTAATCCTTCTTCTCATAAGGAACGTCTTCTGCACAACCTAGACGTGGTTCGTGCTCTGCAATTCTATTTACAGGCGACTAAGGATTTTCGTCAGTCTTCTGCTCTGTTTGTAGTTTTCTCTGGGAAACATAAGGGGCAGAAAGCTACGGCTACTTCTCTTTCTTTGCGGCTGAAGAGTATAATTTGCTTCGCCTATGAAACTACTGGACAGCAGCTTTCTGAGAAGGTTACGGCTCATTCTACGAGGGCTGTTTCCTCTTCCTGGGCATTCAAAAATGAAGCTTCTGTGGAACAAATTTGCAAGGCTGCAACTTGGTCCTCTCTACACACTTTTTCAAAATTCTATAAGTTTGATTCTTTTGCCTCGGCTGAGGCTTCCTTTGGGAGAAAGATTCTTCAAGCAGTGGTGCCTTCTGTTTAGGTTCCCTATCTTGTCCCTCCCTTATCATCTGTGTCCTCTAGCTTGGGTATTGATTTCCAATAGTAATTAAATGATCTGTGGACTCACCGTGTCATTAGAAAGAAAATGAAATTTATGCTTACCTGATAAATTTATTTATTTCTTGACACGGTGAGTCCACAGCCCGCTCTGTTTTTGATTACAGGGTATTTTTTTGTTATGTTATAAACCTCAGGCACCTCTGCACCTTGATGCTTCCTTTCTCTCCTTTACTTCGGTCGAATGACTGGAGTTGGAGGGAAGGGAGGTGATATTTAACAGCTTTGCTGTGGTGCTCTTTGCCACCTCCTGCTGGCCAGGAGGTGAATATCCCAATAGTAATTAGATGATCTGTGGACTCACTGTGTCAAGAAAGAAAGAAATTTATCAGGTAAACATAAATTTCGTTTTTTAGGAGTTTGCGTCATAATTGGTGTGAAAAGTGTTGCGTCAAATTTGGTGCAAAGTGGAGAAGTTAGCTATATTATGTTGTGTATTTATTTCATTTTCTTCTTAAAAGGGAAGAGTCCACAGCTGCATTCATTACTTTTGGGAAATACAGAACCTGGGCACCAGGTAGAGGTAAAGACACCACAGCCAAAGGCTTAAATACCCCCCCCACTTCCCTCATCCCCCAGTCATTCTTTGCCTTTCATCACAGTAGGTTGACAGAGAAGTGTCAGAAGTTTGGGATAGTCTCTTATGGAGGGTAGTACTCTTCGCAATGGGACTGGAGTTTTAAGTAATCCTGTCAGCCTCTCAGTGAGAGCATGGATGAAAGTTAGAGTCCGGAGATGCAGGGGGAGTTCTTCTGTGAAACCATCCCGACTCATATTAAAAGCTCCTTGGTAATCAGTGTTGACGAGTTTCGCTGCCTACCTTTCTTCACTCAAGTCCATGTCAGAAGCGAGGCTACTATCTGTCACACTTGAAGGGCCATGTTCCTGTTCCAAGGCGTAGATTCCGGTAAGATCGTTTCATTTTATTTCAATATGAGAATGTATTATTGACAAAACAAGGTAGGGTCCCAGTGGCACTCATTTTATCTTAATAAGGAGTCATGGGTTAATATCTCCTGAGGGGGGTTATTGAACAGGGGGGACTTTATATCATGTTTGTTATATGATTCTAGCTATACCTAGGCTCACAGCCTTAACGGAACATAAAGGCCTTCTTTTCATGAAACGATCTCTTATGATTGTGCGCCTTTTTTGTGACTGGCACGGTGCACCTCGTGATGTGTGTGGTTACGTTGATTTTACTTCCGTATGCTGACTGTGTGCAACCGAGAGAGTCTAGCTCGTGGGTTGTCTGGTTCACAGGAGGTGGTGAGTGCCCCAGCCATTGGGGGTATTAAAGGGTGCCAGTTAGTTTTTGTCATTTTTGTACTCCAAAGATTATGGAGGATTCTGAAATGCGAGACACGGATGCCTCCGATACAGAGAATGCGTCTTGTGATGAATATGAAATGGTCTGGGTAATCAATGCCCATCAGTTATGTTCCGATTGCCGTTCTAGAGTACTCTCTTCTCCCAAAGCAAGGAACTTGGAGTGCATTGAGCCATCCACCTCCGAGGTTTCCATGACCCGCGAGGCGCGTTTCCCAGACTCTTTTCCGGGTACGCACGCAGGTGTCCCTATGGCCTTTACTCCTCCGGAGGGTGGCTTGTTTCCTCCAGAGGTTATGGCACGGTTCCGCATGGCCATTCCAAGTGAAGTATTTCTAAGATACTGTCCGTGTTACGTTAACCAAGGCCCATCGAGCGTGGGATCGCCCGATTCAGTTGGCCTTCTGGGAAAGCGTTGCCCCCAGAGACTTCAGGGGCCCCAATCTCAGGGCCAGGGTTCCTCAGTTGATCCGGGGAGGGATTATTTTGTCTTCCGTTATCGGCTGGCTCGCCTTCGTGTTCTTTTAAGACATGTTTTGGCAATGTTGGAAGATCCCACTCCTAGTGGGCCGAGGGATCTGAGGCCTTAGAAGTAGGATGGCAAAATGGGTATGACGTTTGGGTATGAAGCCAATCTCCTTAACGTCTCCATTTTTTTCTTCTTCTTGATGTTTTTGGTTCCAGTTTGAGCTTGTTATGAACGTTCTTCTCTGAAACTGATACTTGCGATTAGTGGTTGCGTGGGCACTTCCTCTGAGGTTGCGCACTTGTTGAATATTAGAATTATGTTTTTCTAGTTCATTGATCGATCCTTCTGGATGATTTTTCTTGGACCTTGAGCAGTTCTGGAGTATCCTTATACCAGACTGGTACTGATCAGACGTTTTGTTGGCTGTTACCAGGGCTCATGTCACCTTCGTGGTGCTGATTAAATCCTGTTGGGTTCTGAATGTCACTTGGCCTATTCTATGGACCTCGGGCTTGGATCCTATTTAAGTATAAAGCCTGTTGTTTATGCGCAACCCCTCCAGACGGAGGGTTGTGAGTACCAATCTAAGGCCTAGATTTGGAGTTTGGCGGTAAAAGGGCTGTTAACGCTCCGCGGGCTTTTTTCTGGCCGCACCATAAATTTAACTCTGGTATCGAGAGTTTAAACAAATGCTGCGTTAGGCTCCAAAAAAGGAGCGTAGAGCATTTTTACCGCAAATGCAACTCTCGATACCAGAGTTGCTTACGGACGCGGCCGGCCTCAAAAACGTGCTCGTGCACGATTCTCCCATAGGAAACAATGGGGCTGTTTGAGCTGAAAAAAAACCTAACACCTGCAAAAAAGCAGCGTTCAGCTCCTAACGCAGCCCCATTGTTTCCTATGGGGAAACACTTCCTACGTCTGCACCTAACACTCTAACATGTACCCCGAGTCTAAACACCCCTAACCTTACACTTATTAACCCCTAATCTGCCGCCCCCGCTATCGCTGACACCTGCATATTTTTTTTAACCCCTAATCTGCCGCTCCGTAAACCGCCGCAACCTACGTTATCCCTATGTACCCCTAATCTGCTGCCCTAACATCGCCGACCCCTATATTATATTTATTAACCCCTAATCTGCCCCCCTCAACGTCGCCGACACCTGCCTACACTTATTAACTCCTAATCTGCCGAGCGGACCTGAGCGCTACTATAATAAAGTTATTAACCCCTAATCCGCCTCACTAACCCTATCATAAATAGTATTAACCCCTAATCTGCCCTCCCTAACATCGCCGACACCTACCTTCAATTATTAACCCCTAATCTGCCGAGCGGACCTCACCGCTACTATAATAAATGTATTAACCCCTAAAGCTAAGTCTAACCCTAATACTAACACCCCCCTAAGTTAAATATAATTTACATCTAACGAAATAAATTAACTCTTATTAAATAACTTATTCCTATTTAAAGCTAAATACTTACCTGTAAAATAAATCCTAATATAGCTACAATATAAATTATAATTATATTATAGCTATTTTAGGATTAATATTTATTTTACAGGCAACTTTGTAATTATTTTAACCAGGTACAATAGCTATTAAATAGTTAAGAACTATTTAATAGTTACCTAGTTAAAATAATAACAAATTTACCTGTAAAATAAATCCTAACCTAAGATATAATTAAACCTAACACTACCCTATCAATAAATTAATTAAATAAACTACCTACAATTACCTACAATTAACCTAACACTACACTATCAATAAATTAATTAAACACAATTGCTACAAATAAATACAATTAAATAAACTAGCTAAAGTACAAAAAATAAAAAAGAACTAAGTTACAAAAAATAATAAAATATTTACAAACATAAGAAAAATATTACAACAATTTTAAACTAATTACACCTACTCTAAGCCCCCTAATAAAATAACAAAGCCCCCCAAAATAAAAAATTCCCTACCCTATTCTAAATTAAAAAAGTTACAAGCTCTTTTACCTTACCAGCCCTGAACAGGGCCCTTTGCGGGGCATGCCCCAAGGATTTCAGCTCTTTTGCCTGTAAAAAAAAACATACCATACCCCCCCCCAACATTACAACCCACCACCCACATACCCCTAATCTAACCCAAACCCCCCTTAAATAAACCTAACACTAAGCCCCTGAAGATCTTCCTACCTTGTCTTCACCATACCAGGTTCACCGATCCGTCCTGGCTCCAACATCTTCATCCAACCCAAGCGGGGGTTGGCGATCCATCATCCGGTGCTGAAGAGGTCCAGAAGAGGCTCCAAAGTCTTCCTCCTATCCGGCAAGAAGAGGACATCCGGACCGGCAAACATCTTCTCCAAGCGGCATCTTCAATCTTCTTCCATCCGGTGCGGAGCGGGTCCATCTTGAAGCAGGCGACGCGGATCCATCCTCTTCTTCCGTTGTCTCCCGACGAATGACGGTTCCTTTAAGGGACGTCATCCAAGATGGCGTCCCTCGAATTCCGATTGGCTGATAGGATTCTATCAGCCAATCGGAATTAAGGTAGGAATTTTCTGATTGGCTGATGGAATCAGCCAATCAGAATCAAGTTCAATCCGATTGGCTGATCCAATCAGCCAATCAGATTGAGCTCGCATTCTATTGGCTGATCGGAACAGCCAATAGAATGCAAGCTCAATCTGATTGGCTGATTGGATCAGCCAATCGGATTGAACTTGATTCTGATTGGCTGATTCCATCAGCCAATCAGAAAATTCCTACCTTAATTCCGATTGGCTGATAGAATCCTATCAGCCAATCGGAATTCGAGGGACGCCATCTTGGATGACGTCCCTTAAAGGAACCGTCATTCGTCGGGAGACAACGGAAGAAGAGGATGGATCCGCGTCGCCTGCTTCAAGATGGACCCGCTCCGCACCGGATGGAAGAAGATTGAAGATGCCGCTTGGAGAAGATGTTTGCCGGTCCGGATGTCCTCTTCTTGCCGGATAGGAGGAAGACTTTGGAGCCTCTTCTGGACCTCTTCAGCACCGGATGATGGATCGCCAACCCCCGCTTGGGTTGGATGAAGATGTTGGAGCCAGGACGGATCGGTGAACCTGGTATGGTGAAGACAAGGTAGGAAGATCTTCAGGGGCTTAGTGTTAGGTTTATTTAAGGGGGGTTTGGGTTAGATTAGGGGTATGTGGGTGGTGGGTTGTAATGTTGGGGGGGGTATGGTATGTTTTTTTTTACAGGCAAAAGAGCTGAAATCCTTGGGGCATGCCCCGCAAAGGGCCCTGTTCAGGGCTGGTAAGGTAAAAGAGCTTGTAACTTTTTTAATTTAGAATAGGGTAGGGAATTTTTTATTTTGGGGGGCTTTGTTATTTTATTAGGGGGCTTAGAGTAGGTGTAATTAGTTTAAAATTGTTGTAATATTTTTCTTATGTTTGTAAATATTTTATTATTTTTTGTAACTTAGTTCTTTTTTATTTTTTGTACTTTAGCTAGTTTATTTAATTGTATTTATTTGTAGCAATTGTGTTTAATTAATTTATTGATAGTGTAGTGTTAGGTTAATTGTAGGTAATTGTAGGTAGTTTATTTAATTAATTTATTGTTAGGTTTAATTATATCTTAGGTTAGGATTTATTTTACAGGTAAATTTGTTATTATTTTAACTAGGTAACTATTAAATAGTTCTTAACTATTTAATAGCTATTGTACCTAGTTAAAATAATTACAAAGTTGCCTGTAAAATAAATATTAATCCTAAAATAGCTATAATATAATTATAATTTATATTGTAGCTATATTAGGATTTATTTTACAGGTAAGTATTTAGCTTTAAATAGGAATCATTTATTTAATAAGAGTTAATTAATTTCGTTATATGTAAATTATATTTAATTTAGGGGGGTGTTAGTATTAGGGTTAGACTTAGCTTTAGGGGTTAATCAATTTATTAGAATAGCGGTGAGCTCCGGTCGTCAGATTAGGGGTTAATAATTGAAGGTAGGTGTCGGCGATGTTAGGGAGGGCAGATTAGGGGTTAATACTATTTATGATAGGGTTAGTGAGGCGGGTTAGGGGTTAATAACTTTATTATAGTAGCGCTCAGGTCCGCTCGGCAGATTAGGGGTTAATAAGTGTAGGCAGGTGTCGGCGACGTGGAGGGGGGCAGATTAGGGGTTAATAAATATAATATAGGGGTCGGCGGTGTTAGGGGTAGCAGATTAGGGGTACATAGGGATAACGTAGGTGGCGGCGCTTTGCGGTCGGAAGATTAGGGGTTAATTATTTTAAGTAGCTGGCGGCGACGTTGTGGGGGGCAGGTTAGGGGTTAATAAATGTAATACAGGGGTCGGCGGGGTTAGGGGCAGCAGATTAGGGGTACATAAGTATAACGTAGGTGGCGGTCGGCAGATTAGGGGTTAAAAATTTTAATCGAGTGGCGGCGATGTGGGGGGAGCTCGGTTTAGGGGTACATAGGTAGTTTATGGGTGTTAGTGTACTTTAGGGTACAGTAGTTAAGAGCTTTATGAACCGGCGTTAGCCAGAAAGCTCTTAACTCCTGCTATTTTCAGGCGGCTGGAATTTTGTCGTTAGAGCTCTAACGCTCACTTCAGAAACGACTCTAAATACCAGCGTTAGAAAGATCCCATTGAAAAGATAGGATACGCAAATGGCGTAGGGGGATCTGCGGTATGGAAAAGTCGCGGCTGAAAAGTGAGCGTTAGACCCTTTAATCACTGACTCCAAATACCGGCGGTAGCCTAAAACCAGCGTTAGGAGCCTCTAACGCTGGTTTTGACGGCTACCGCCGAACTCCAAATCTAGGCCTAAGGTTGCTTGGTTCGGGCTACTTGCCTGAGATACGGATCTGCTTTTTGTAGTTTGGTGATGGGTGTGACCTTTGTGGTCTGGTATGCCGAGTGATTACCGATTTGAGTTTCACTCAAAGTTCTTCCAGATGCTGATTCTTTAGCCTGTTAAGCAGTTTCTTGCCATGGCGGAGTCTCATTCCTTCCCGTCTTGGGTGGATCATATAGTCTGGATGCACGGGCATGTTTTTCTTCCTCTACTCTGAGTTGTGTTACTCTAAGAGGTGGTGTGCAGGGGTTCCCTGCCTTCTGTGGGGGGCTACGGCTCCAGCGTTTGCCTGCTTAAAGTAGTTTCTTTGGAAGATAGATCCTTGAAGGATCTCTGGCTGTTGTTTCTTCCATTTTTATACCCTTGGTCTGACCACGGTCTTCGACATTCAGGTGTCTTGCGTACTCGTTGCAACTCTAGCCTTGGGGCTTGTCAGTCGAGGTCGGATAAGGATGGCCACCCTTCTGGGGTCAGGTAGTTGACCTTTTATTTTCGATGCTCCGTCAGGGGCTTCGTTGGCGGTGCCTTACGTTTAACTCTCTGGGATGGCAAGCAAGGTCCAGGGTAACCATTTGCCTTCGGGTGTTGGTTGCTACCCTGCCTGTGTGTGTAACACGTGTTATTGCTTTCCTACAAGATTTCCTTGCAATCCATATGCACTGGGTGTGGAATATTAGACCGTTCAGGAGTTCTTCCTGACTCTTGGGTTTGGGGCTATTGCTAGATCGCTTAGTCTACGGACTTTAGAGGTGCACTTCTCCTTGTCGGAGGTAGTTAGGGTTCCTTTGGAAGTTGGATCTTACGGTCGACTCCTTTTTGAGGACCCTGGACTAGGTCCATGTCTCTCCTTAGATGGGTGTGGACGGTTCGGTCTCACACTAGATGTTTTTGGTCCTGCAAGCCTCTCTCATAGGGGCTGGGGCTCTGTGAGAGATGTCTTTCTCACAGTGACTTAGGCTTTAGGTCCTTCTGACGGGTCCCTACTGGTCTTCTGGTGCATTTAAGATGTTCCTGTAGAATCCATGTGTCTTTCCACTGGATTAGTGATATGGCCGAGGGGTCTCGCCTCTATGTAGGGTGTGTTTCTGTTGTTTCTTTCCCTTCTCTTCTAGAGTGGGGGTTGGGTCCTCCAGTTTCGGAGTTACCTTAGTATCTGTGGCATCCTGTGGGTCCTTGATTCTTTCTTTACAGGGTTTTTTTCCCCTTCTTACGTTTCAGGATCCTGGAAGGGGAGCTGCGATGTAGTGTCTGGTTTCTTCATTCCTGCAGCGGCTGAGGGTTTGCACCCTTTGAGGCTTCTGCTATATGTTGGATCTGATATATGGATGCTGAGAGTTTGAGGGCCTTCTTCCCTTGGGGAGTGTTCTTCCTTTGATGAAGACAGCGTGTAGGGGGTCTCGTACCCGAGCACAATGTCTATCCTGACTCATGGTAGCATATAGTTTGTACAAACAAAAGATTGTTCCAGCCACCAAAAACTTTTTTTAAAAAACCTTTATTTTCTCATGTCTTGGGTCTAAGCAAAAATACATAAAAAATAAAAAATAAAATGTATTTTTGCTTAGACCCAAGACATGAGAAAATAAAGGTCTTTTAAAAAAAAGTTTTTGGTGGCTGGAACAATCTTTTGTTTGTTTGAAGTATCTGCAGGACAAGGCAGACCCTGGGTTCCATGCCCCATAAGCCACATATACTGAGGTGCTGTCTTCTAAACCATTTGAAGATTTCAAGCATATAGTTTGTAGCGGTGGTCTAACCGGGGACTTTGTTCCTCGTTGATCCTTCCTTTTCTCTTCCAGAAGTCTGGGATTCTTGTCTTCGGTCTTTGACTAGCCTTCGGCTGGGACCATTATCCTGGAGGGAAGGTTGGGTATCGGTTTCCCTATGCAGGAATGACCATTTTCTTAGTATTGGTCTTCTTTGTGGGAGGACTTTGGATGTCCTCTTCTTTCTACTAGCATCTGGTGCTGGGAGGGGTCACTCCTTGGAGCCCATTATTCGGAGGGCTGTAAGCCCTTGGAAGGTTGCAGTTTGAACCATCCACAGTTATTTGCACTGTGATGGTGTATCCAGCTACAGCTAATTGCACTTGTCTGTATGCTACCAAACTTTGAAGCGCCTTTCTGTGGTTTGGGTTAGCAATGGTTGGTCAGTTTTCCTCCTGGAAGCTGGTCTTTGAGAGTTCCTGTTTAGGCGGTTTGAGGTTCTTTTTGAAGAGCTCTTCTAGCTGCTGGGATAGTTATCCTGTTTCTGCTGTCTTTGCCTGTCTAGCCTGCAGGTTTAGATATGTTATGAGGCAATGGGGGACTCATGGTTTTTCTGGAGTACCTTTGGGTATGGTACAGGGTCAGGGATATGAGGGGTTTCTCAAGTCTTTTTGAAACATGTTTCCCTGTGTATGGATCCCTTTCTCAGTCCTTGTGTTTCTAGGGAGCTTATCTCCCTGGGCGTTGCTATTGTAGACAACCATGGATTGTACTATATTTGTGGAGTGGGATAAGTTCCTTTGGATTTTTTCTGGACTCTGTTTTCCTTTTTGGGGGCAGTTGCAGTCCTTGTCCTTGGCCGGTGTCAGTATATAGCAGGGTTATAATATAATTTATTTGTTATTATTCTTTAAAACAAACCCCCAATTAAAAATGTATATATGAAACAATTGACATTTATATTTATTCCTAAATTCTTTAGATTAGTTAATATTTATATACACATTGAAATATATTAAGAAAAGACTAGCTTTGAATCAACTATGCACGCTTATTCCTTTAACTTCACAGTGTTTAGATAAACAATATACCAAGATACTTCACCCAAATCTTACTGGATTTCAATAGATTTAAGATAACCTTCAGACAAGTATAATTAAGTTACTTAGCCTACAAATGATTCTATATAATTTCAATTAAAAAACACCAGAAATTATATATATTGTTAATGCAAACAGACAATTTATGTGACTAGCTAAGACTACACAGGACTATGGATATAATCATAAAATACAAAGTGCTCTTTTAAAATTATTAACTTCAATTAAACTGTAGCAACCATGAATGTATTTGCTTTAAAATATTAAATTATAGTCACTGCCATATGTTACCACATAACCAAATGATTATTCAGTTTCCAGAATTTCTTGTGGGTCATCTAAGAAGGATTTATCCACTATATCGCACAGGTACAGGCCTCAAAACTGTTATCTTTCTTTATTCAAGAAAGTGTCCCAAAATGGCAGAGAATCTACTTGGCACAAAGCCTGTGTATTTTCCTCTCCAAAACGTATGCTTCTTTGAGTCTGTGTGTCCTTTGTTTACTGTGTGTCTGGGTCTTTATTAAAAAAAAAATAAAGAATCCCTCCTCCTTTTCGTTAATCATTCCCACAAGATTTTGATAGGCCCTCGGATGCTTGTCTCTGATTCGCTATGGGATCTGAAGATCTCATAGGCTGCAATCTACAAAGACAAGAGGAGACAGAAGCGCCACATGGCCCAATATTGTTTGGTCCAGAAACAGATTGATATGTATACAAGGAGTAAACTCACATTTGTGAAAGCACCTCAATTAGTGCTATGGAGACAGTCTGGGATCTATTACAGTCACCCAGGAGACCAACTTCCAGTAGTGATGTGGTGTCTGTATCAGAACGACAAAAAGAAACACAGGTGCCTATATGGCCTAGTATTGCCTTAACACAGGTGAATCAATGTGGTAGAAGGGAATGGTACTCACAATAGTTGTAGCATCTCCTTTAATGCTATAGAGGCAGGATGGGATCAATGTAGTCATCCACCAGACTTAATCATAGGCCAACCGGATACAGATGGAAATCCAGAATACACCAATGGTCAGGATAGACCCAGGAAAGTTCCCTCTCAGCCAGAGGGATAAGTAGCAAAAAAGATGGTAGCAAGTGTTCAAGATATAAAATTGCTTTATTAAAATAATAAAAACAAGGCGGCGCGTTTCTCAGAACTAAGCTGTTTCATCAGGCTTCATAAAACATTATAGGCTGTTTGGTTTGGCATATGTTTTAAACAGTCAACTCGTTTAGCTGTCATACCAGATAACCAGAAATGCAGTCTCACTATCAATACTGCTACAGTTTAATATCTCACCTTAAAATGTTTATTCAATATACTATAATTTCTTGTATTAATAAACTTATCTAGCCAACATATATGTCCCATATAATATAATTGAAAATGTACAATTTGAGATCAAACATGAGTATATTATTTTGGGCATGAGTCTCCAAAAATATGCTTATTGGAGCCTCATGCCTTTTCAATATAAATATAGCCCACATCTTTGTACATCTCTTGATAGTGTTATTTTGAGTGCATGAAAAACACAATTTATATATAATTTATGGGACAATTTACTGTTTTATCCTAGGTCTGAAATGAAAGAAACAATGTTGTTATTCATTTTGAAATGAGTAGACATTTTAAATCCTTAAGACTTCTATGCTTTCAACAATACATAGGTTAAGACATGTTAAAATCTTAACTCTCAGGCTTTCAACTTCCCATATTAATATAAATATTGCATATCTGTATATCTCTTGCTGAGTGTACCACTATTCTCCTGGAAGAATCAAGAAGATGTTATTTGTTTCATACATCTTTAAAATAAGGTTATATAGTTGTTCATTTAATTTATTACAAACCTGAAGTGCGTTTCTCAGATCAATATATACATATTTATACAGTCTGAGTGTCAATTACATCTTTGAGAATTATACAGTTCATATAGATGAATTTCTAACTTCTCTTTTTAAAATCAAGATTTAATTTCTTATATGCTTTCAGCAAAAGATGTCTCTCTGTTTTCTCTTGCTATTTTCCATTTGAGATGTACGCCTGAGCTTCGTGTATTTGAAACTCAGTAGGGGACACAACACCTAGATGAGAGCAGCTATATCCTCTGAGTATGTTTGTATATTCAGATATCAGTTCAGACTAAGGGACTGCTTTTTCATATAGGGAAAAACTCTGTATACAAGTTTCATTTGAAATGGATTACTTG
Source organism: Bombina bombina (assembly GCF_027579735.1). Classification (NCBI taxonomy): domain Eukaryota; kingdom Metazoa; phylum Chordata; class Amphibia; order Anura; family Bombinatoridae; genus Bombina; species Bombina bombina. The sequence goes on from NC_069504.1 coordinate 1,071,874,855, forward strand.
AGATATCCTGGCCTGTAATGTATACCCAGTCACAGCAAGGCCAATACTTAAAGATTGAAACAGCAACATAGGATTCTTGATCCTGCGCAAGTGAAGACAGTGACTCTGCAAAATCCCCCAATAACATAGGTATCACACAAACGTCCACAGCGCGGGTACAACAAATTCTTCTTTATTATATCACACAGATGTTACATAATATAGCGACATTTCGGGTTAATAACACTTATTCATTCTATCACAGCAAGGGGGGTTTGTGCCATCCTGAGATTTTACAGATGTGAGTCCCTTTGTTCTGTAATCAGGAAAAAGGGAGGCTGGTCTATTTTGCTTATAGCCCACACAACTCATGTCAAGGGAGATCTTAGCTGACATCATGCAGCTGTGGACTTTTCCCTTTTAAGAAGAAAAACATATGCTTACCTGATAATTTCATTTTCTTCTGAAGGGAAGAGTCCACAGCTCCAGCCCGTGTTTTTTTTGTTTTGTTTTTTTAAATCATTTTTATTGAGATTTTGCATAGTAAACAAAGAACATTGATCGCCTTTTATCAAAAAGAAAACAAACAAGCAATAATACAAATGAAAATAGGATGGAGGAAAATATTTAAACAATTATAGGATAAACAATAGTTAGGCTAATAAGACCTTGAGTTTGCAATACAGTAGCATAATAGGCTGACTAGTTAGAAGCCAAATTTAAAGGCCACATGGTCTAGGAATGTGAGATGTAGCTGATAGTCAGATGGGCAGCTCTTTATGAGCTTCAAAGAAGAAATAAATAGATATATAGTAAAAGGGAGGGGGGATTTAGAATATGGTCAATAACAATCAGCGGATAAGCACTGCTTAAAATATAAGTTATTGAGCTAGAGTGCATAGCAAATGGAGGAAAAGGTAGGGAAGGTGGGGGGGGACGGAGCCATATAAAAGGGTTATATGAGGAATGCAGTTAAATATCTAAAGTAGCTATCAAGGGGGCGACTATAAGGCAGGATGCTAATGAGATCCATGTAGTGTTGGGAAGTTTGAGATTTATGGATACATATATGGAGATATTCCATGAGGTTTTTTTTACTGGGTATACCTGTTAAAGTAACTTAGTCGGGTTATATACCAAAACATTAAGAGAAATCCAGGGCTTAATTTAATATTAAATACATGGGGTATATAGACTATTGGAAGAACATATGTCTCAAAACTTGAAGGGGGAGAATGACTGTTTTGAAATTATGTATGCTAAGTTAGGGGAAGATAGACGGTGTGGGGAGTGATTAAAAGATAGCTATGGTATCAATGTTATATAATGAGCTGTATAGTCACTGTCAAGAGTCAAGAGAAGTAGGCAACTGGTAAATGAGAAGGTATCCCCTAGCACAGTATCTTCTGCCTAATCTAAGCAAGCCTACACCTCCCCTATGAGATGCTTTCAGAGTTAATAAGACGTCAGTAGTGACTTGCACTACCTTCTAGGTCCCTAAGCTGAATAAGTGGACATTTGTAATATTTACCTCAAAGTAAGGTTTATATATCCGCATATAATAATAACAATAGTTACATGGGAGCATATCTATAATAATATTAACAACTATGTTAGCTGAAGGAGATTTATAATTAACTCGCAATTGATTCTAAACCTTCATTACAGGAAAAATGGGTACAAATGCTATATATCTTAAGCTCTAATTGGGACCTACACAAAAGAGGACAGACATGTACTAATCAAAAACAGTAGTAGTTACTAGACATATAGGAAATAAGGTGTAGGCTGATCACAATTAAGCTAGGGCATATATGAAGTCGGGACTGGACAATACAAAGCCAAGCAATATTCCCATCTCGGCCTCTGATAGGGGCACGGCATCAGCTCTCTTAATAGGTACATCTTGCAGGTCACTAAGATTGAGCTCATTCCTAATTATCCTTTTTTTTTAAAATATGGTTCATAAGAATTGCCCGAGCTTTCAGTCGAGGGATTATCAAAGCAATCTCCCATCTCATGTTGAAGATCCTTTACATCGGACGTGACGTTCTGCGCCTCTCCTCTCGAATGCTGTTGAGGATCCAGTGAGTCTGTGCTATTTGAGGCCTCCAGCCTGTTATTAGCTGCCGGCATCTGAGTCAGATCCATAACAGCTCTCAATTCACAGAGTACCTCCTGATGGTGGCTATCAAGCGTTGACATTAGGTTGCGCAGCATGCCTGCAATGATAATTTCCGTATTTGAAGGGAAGGTTGTGGTAGATGTATTGCATGTCTAGAGGTGTTTTGCAGCTATTGTGGCTTCTTGCTTGCAGTTCCAGTAAGGCTGGGAGAAGGAGGATGAGATGTGGCTAAAGTCGTAATTTATGGGGAGATCGCTAATAAGCTGTGATATGCAATGATATGCAGAGAACCCCTAAGATGGCGGCTCAGCCTATTCTTACATAGTAGTCAGCTTTCTGGTCGACAGTATATGTCAGCTGTCTATTCGTTGCTGTGTGATCAATAGATTGTCCTGTAGTCCAGGGTTTAAGTAGATGTGAACTTTGTTGGAGAGACACTTTTGTTAGTATATTATATCATTTTAAATTCTCAACAATCAGGAGCTCCCATGCCACACGTCTTGCTCCTTCAGCTGCTGGCTCCGCCCCCCCGTGTTTTTTCTTTATGAGGCCGCTGTAATTTTTTGTTCTTCTGGCACATTTTATTCACCCTGATATTTCTCCTACTGTTCCTTGTTCCCTTGGCAGAATGACTGGGGGATGAGGGAAGTGGGGGACGTATTTAAGCCTTTGGCTGGGGTGTCTTTGCCTCCTCCTGGTGGCCAGGTTCTATATTTCCCAAAAGTAATGAATGCAGCTGTGGACTCTTCCCTTCAGAAGAAAATGTAAATATCAGGTAAGCATAATTTATGTTTTTTATCTCTATATCTATTAGTGCAACAAGTTTGGGGCAAAACTTTGAAATAATATTGTCCCCTTGCTTTGTAATGAGAGACAAAGTTGTAGCATAATCCGTAAGTAGTAATGTATTTCTCATTTTTTCTCTATATCTACTAGTGCACCAAATGTGGAGCAATAATATTGTTTGATTTAGAAAGGGTATACAATTTTAATAAAGTTTCTAATTTACTTTTATTATTATTACTTTTATTATGTGATATACTTCAATCTCTTGCAGCATCGAACATAAGCTTTCTGTGTTTTCAGCCTCCCATTGATTTCTATGGCATCCGCTGTCTCAAGGGTGGCGGATTGAAAACTAGGTGTGCTGCATCGCAATGGAACAATCTGGAACTCTTTCAGTTCTGGTCCAGGTTAAGTTTTTGCAGTTTCTATTTTTTACGACTATTTGCCTTACCAGTGTATACTATTCAGGTGGCACTAAGGGTTTTCTCCTTAGCTTTTATAAATCTTTTATATACCTTTATTCTGAAGTTATGCCGGTTATGCCACCTTTATGTCTGGTGAGGTTAGTACTTTCTGCGACTATTAATCTATTTTAGATCTCTAGTTCTTTCGATTCTTCACTGTTTGAGGAAAAATTTTCATTTTAGTAGGACAATTCACACTTCCTTCTTAGGAAAGTCAGTTAATTAGGACCAGAGACCTGCTGAGGATACTTTTTTTATATGTATTTAAAACAACTCATGCTATCCCTAGGATCTAATCCAGTTGGGAATGTGAGAAAGTAAAATAAAATTGTCTACCTCCTATGTTAAATCTGCATGAGTGCAGATTTTGTTTCTTTCAGATGGACTTGTATCTGTCTGTTGAGGTACAAGTTTTCAGTCATGGCCTCCTTAAGAGAGGTTCCTTCAGCCTCTTGTAAATTAGATCAATAGTAGAACAGGGGCATCCCTTCAGTGTGTGCAGAATCTGGTGGACATGGAAGTAATTTTTCCTGTTACTAGGTCAGAACAAAGGCACAGCTTTAACTCCAAGCTTCTGTTTTTTACTTTAGTGACTACGTATACAGAGAGTCATCTTCTGCTTTTTTCGCAATAATGACTGGAGCGTATATCTGCCCAAGAGTTTGTTCACTTCTCTTACAAGGGGGTAGTCATGGATTCGGTCTCCATGAGGCTGTTCCTTACAGACCCACAATTGCTCATTGCATTCGGCTTATTATTATTATTATACTTTATGAAGTGCCATCATATTCTGCAGCACTGTCCATGGATACAGTACATTTAAGTAAAACAACAATATAAGACTTTTAAGAGACAGGACATAATTTACAAACACATACAGGAGAAATTGAGGGCCCTATTCCTGTGGGAACTTACAATCTAGAAGGGTAGGAGGTTGAGAAACAGGAGGAGAGGACTGCAAGATTGAATGAGGGAAATGTTGTTAAGAGAAATATTATTGAGTTGGGTGGTAGGCTTCCCTGAACAGAAAAGTCTTCAGAGAGCATTTAAAGGAAGAAAGATTAGGGCAAAGCCTGACAGCACGAGGGAGAGTGTTCCATAGGGTAGGTGCTGCACGACAGAAATCCTGCAATCTAGCCTGAGAAGAGGTGATAGTCGCCGAGGCAAGGAGCAGGTCATTGTTGGATCTTAGTGGGTAGGCTGGAGTATACTTGTTGATTAGAGAGGATAGGTAGAGGGGAGCAGTGTGGATGAGTGCTTTGTATGCAAGGGTGAGAATTTTGAATTTAATTCTGCTGTGAATGGGGAGCCAATGAAGGGACTCGCAGAGAGGTGCAGCAGATACAGATGACGGGAAAGGTGGATCAGTCTGGCAGAGGAATTTAGGATGGATTGAAGGGGGGAGAGGCGGGAAAGAGGAAGGCCAGTAGGTTATTGCAGTAGTCAAGTCAGGAAATAACAAGGGAGTGGATTATTTGCTTTGTGGTGTTAGCGCACAGAAAAGGTTGAATCTTGGAAATATGGCATAGATGGTTGCGGCAGGATGTAGAAAACGATTGGATATGGGGGGCGAAGGATATATTTGAGTCAATTGTAACTCTGAGGCAGCGGACTTGGGGCGATGGGAAAATGTTGATGCCGTCAACAGGGATAGAGAAGTCAGAAGTCGGCGTAGAGCTTGAGGGGGGATAAGAAGGAGCTCAGTCTTGGACATGTTAATATTTAGGTGGTGAGAGGCCATCCAGAAGAGAAATACCAGATAAACAGGTGCTGACATGAGAGAGGACAGAGGGAGATAGAGCAGGGTTGGAGAGGTAGATCTGGGTGTCATCAGCATAGAGGTTATATTTGAAGCCATAACTGTTGATAAGTTTACCCAGTGAAGAAGTATAAATGGAGAAGAGTAGAGGACCCAGAATAGATTCTTGAGGTACTCCAACAGACAGAAGCATTGGAGAGGAGGAGTCGCCGGCAAATGACACAGAAAAAGATCTGTGAGAAAGATATGAGTGTATCCAGGAAAGAGTAGTGTCACAGAGGCCAAAAGAGCTAAGGGTCTGTAGGAGGAGGGGGTGATCAACTGTGTCGAAGGCAGCTGAGAGGTCAAGTAAGATGAGTATAGAGTAGTGGCCAATATTTTCAGCAGAGAGAAGATCGTTCGTAACCTTGGTAAGGGCAGTCTCAGTTGAGTGTTTGGGGCATAATCTGGATTGCAGGGGGTCAAGCAAGGAGTTGGGGGACAGGAAGGGGGTTAGGCGATTGTAAACTAGTTTTTCAAGGAGTTTTGATGTTAGTGGAAGCAGTGATATGGGGCGGTAGCTTTCAGGAGAATTAGGGTCGAGCGAGGCTTTTATGGGAGTGACTTTTTCATGTTTGAAAGAAGAATGGAATGAGCTGATAGAGAGCGATAGGTTGTAGATGTGGGTAAGAGCAGGAGTGAGGGTGGAAGATAGGGAGGGTATTAGATGGGAAGGGATTGGGTCGAGCGGGCAGGTAGTGAGGAGTGAGGAAGATAGTAAGGAAGTAACTTCATTCTCTGCGGCTGGATGAAAGATGCAGAGGGTGGCAGAGGGAGTAACTGGGCCTAATGTTGGTATATTGCAGGTTGGTGTTGGGGTGTTGCTTTGGATAGTATGTGTTTTGTTTAAAAAGTAGTCTGCCAGGTCTTGAGCACTAAAGACAGACGGGGGTGTGGAACAGGTGGGTAGAGGAGAGAGTTAAAGGTGCTGAGAGTGCCAGGGATGCAACTGACGGTGTGATGTTTTGCGTAGTTGGGGAGGGGCAAGTGTGTCTAGTGCCGAGGAGAGAGTTTTGTTATAGTGGGCTGTTGCGAGATCAGGGCAGGTTATAGTGGAAGTGTGAGGGAGGATATCTTAAATGATTTTTTAAAATTGGAGTAAAAAATCCTATTGGCTGATGCAATCAGCCAATAGGATTGAGCTTTAATCCAATTGGCTGATCTAATCAGCCAATAGGATTGAGCTCGCATTCTATTGGCTGATTGGAAGACTTCTTCCTGCTTGGAGGATGACTTCTTGCCGCTTGGATGAAGACTTCTCCCGGCTTCGTTGAGGATGGATGTCCGGTCTTCAAAACTGTAAGTGGATCTTCGGGGGTTAGTGTTAGGTTTTTTTAAGGGTTTATTGGGTGGGTTTTATTTTTAGATTAGTACTTTGGGCAATGTAAAAGAGCTAAATGCCATTTTCAAGGCAATGGGAAGCTTAGGTTTTTTAGGTAGGTTTTTAATTGGGGGGGTTGGTTGTGTGGGTGGTGGGTTTTACTGTTGGGGGGGTTGTTTGTATTTTTTGTACAGGTAAAAGAGCTGATTTCTTTGGGGCAATGCCCCGCAAAAGGCCCTTTTAAGGGCCATTGGCAGTTTAGTGTAGATCATTGCACTGATCACACAAAAGGAAGATCATTGCATAGCTCTATCTAGCGGTTAGTAATATAACAAAGACCTCTAGTGTTTAGAAAGCGAAATAACACCTTATAACATTGCATATTGATTGCAAAAGACATTCTAATGTGTATAAACAAAGTTAACAAGATAAATCTCCATTGTTTCTTATTGAAACATAAACAAACATCAGTGTAAGTGTATTAAAGCATAAACATACAACAGTTTAAATATTATTAATCCATCATTGGTGCTATACTGCGAATGTAATAAAACAATTACATTAAAAATTATAATGGTTATAAAAAAGCAGCTAAATCTATATTTTCATTTAATCCCTTTGGGGATAAAGTTTTAAGTTTCCATATCCAGTAGGTCTCCCTCTGGCATACTCTATTGAACCTATTATAATAGATCGATTTAGGGATAAATTCTATAGGGGATAGTTTGTAAATATTGTCCTTTCCTTCGTGTTTGCATAAACTGTGATATAAGATACTTACAGCCAGATTACGAGTGTTGCGTTATGGCTGGCTCGGTACTAACCTGCTATTAAAGTTTTTCCAAAAACCAGCGTTTGTGGGCAATATGGCAGCGTTGAGCTCCATACCGCACACAAATACCAGCGCTGCTTTGAGCTGTTTTGACGTGCTCGTGCATGATTTCCCCATAGACATCAATAGGGAGAGCCGGCTAAAAAAAAGCCTAACACCTGCAGTAATGGAGCGTAAAGCTCCGTAACACAGCCCCATTGATTCCTATGGGGAAAGAAATTTTTTGTTTAAACCTAACACCCTAACATAAACCCTGTGTCTAAACACCCCTAATCTGCCGCCCCCGACATCTCCGCCACCTACATTACACTTATTAAGCCCTAATCTGCCGCCCCCGACATCGCCGACTCCTACCTACAGTTATTAACCCCTAATCTGCTTCCCCCAATGTCGCCAACATCCACCTACACTTATTAACCCATAATCTGCTGCCCCCAATGTCGTCGACACCTACATACACTTATTAACCTCCAATCTGCTAACCCTAACATCGCTGCAACCTACATTACTATTATTAACCCCTAATCTGCTGCCCCCAAAATCGCCGCCACCTAACTACACTTATTAAGCCCTAATCTGCTGCCTCCAATGTCGCCGCCACTATACTAAAGTTATTAACCCCTAAACCTAACCCTAAGTCTAACCCTAACGTAACCTTAACCCTAACACCCACTAACTTTAACATAATTAAAATAATTCCAAATAAAAATTACAATTAATACCTAAATAATTCCTATTTAAAACTAAATAAATACCAGTAAAATAAAACCTAAGCTAGCTACAATATAACTAATAGTTACATTGTATCTATCTTATGTTTTATTTTTATTTCACAGCTAAGTTTGTATTTATTTTAACTAGGTAGACTAGTTAATAAATAGTTATTAACTATTTACTAGCTACCTAGCTAAAATAAATACAAACTTACCTGTAAAATAAAACCTAACCTGTGTTACACTAATACCTACCATTACACTAAAATTAAATAAATTAAATTACAAAAAAACATTTATCTAAATTACAAAAAATAATAAACACTAAATTACACAAAATAAAAAAGAAATTATCAAATATTTAAACTAATTACACCTAATCTAATAGCCCTATCAAAATAAAAAAGCCCCCCCCAAAAAAACAAAAAACCTAGCCTACACTAAACTGCCAATGGCCCTTAAAAGGGCCTTTTGCGGGGCATTGCCCCAAAGAAATCAGCTCTTTTACCTGTACAAAAAAATACAAACAACCCCCCCAACAGTAAAACCCACCACCCACACAACCAACCCCCCCAATTAAAAACCTACCTAAAAAACCTAAGCTTCCCATTGCCTTGAAAATGGCATTTAGCTCTTTTACATTGCCCAAAGTACTAATCTAAAAATAAAACCCACCCAATAAACCCTTAAAAAAACCTAACACTAACCCCCGAAGATCCACTTACAGTTTTGAAGACCGGACATCCATCCTCAACGAAGCCGGGAGAAGTCTTCATCCAAGCGGCAAGAAGTCATCCTCCAAGCAGGAAGAAGTCTTCCAATCAGCCAATAGAATGCAAGCTCAATCCTATTGGCTGATTAGATCAGCCAATTGGATTAAAGCTCAATCCTATTGGCTGATTGCATCAGCCAATAGGATTTTTTACCCTTTAATTCTGATTGGCTGATAGAATTCTATCAGCCAATCGGAATTCAAGGGACACCATCTTGGATGACGTCATTTAAAGGAAACTTCATTCTTCAATAGCAAGCGAAAGAAGAGGATGCTCCACACCGGGTGTCTTGAAGATGGAGCCGCTCCACGTCGGAAGGATGAAGATAGAAGATGCCGTCTGGATGAAGACTTCTCCCGGCTTCGTTGAGGACTTCTTTCCGCTTGGATGAAGACTTCTCCCGGCTGGATGAGGATGTATGTCCGGTCTTCAAAAACTGTAAGTGGATCTTCGGGGGTTAGTGTTAGGTTTTTTTAAGGGTTTATTGGGTGGGTTTTATTTTTAGATTAGGGACTTTGGGCAATGTAAAAGAGCTAAATGCCCTTTTAAGGGCAATGCCCATCCAAATGCCCTTTTCAGGGCAATGGGGAGCTTAGTTTTTTTAGGTAGGTTTTTATTTGGGGAGGGTTGGTTGTGTGGGTGGTGGGTTTTACTGTTGGGGGGTTGTTTGTATTTTTTTTACAGGTAAAAGAGCTGATTTCTTTGGGACAATGCCCCGCAAAAGGCCCTTTTAAGGGCTATTGGTAGTTTAGTGTAGGCTCAGGGTTTTTTTTATTTTTTGGGGGGGCTTTTTTATTTTTATAGGGCTATTAGATTAGGTGTAATTAGTTTAAATATTTGATCATTTCTTTTTTATTTTGTGTAATTTAGTGTTTATTATTTTTTGTAATTTAGATAAATGTTTTTTTGTAATTTAATTTATTTAATTTTAGTGTAATGGTAGGTTTTAGTGTAACACAGGTTAGGTTTTATTTTACAGGTAAGTTTGTATTTATTTTAGCTAGGTAGCTAGTAAATAGTTAATAACAATTTAATAACTAAGCTACCTAGTTAAAATAAATAAAAACGTACCTGTGAAATAAAAATAAAACATAAGCTAGATAAAATATAACAATTAGTTATATTGTAGCTAGCTTAGGTTTTATTTTACAGGTAAGTATTTATTTAGTTTTAAATAGGAATTATTTAGGCATTGTAATTTTTATTTGGAATTATTTTAATTATGTTAAAGTTAGTGGGTGTTAGGGGTTAATAATATTTAACTAGTGTTTACAATGCGGGAGTGCGGCGGTTTAGGGGTTAATATGTTTATTATAGTGGCGGCGATGTCCAGAGAGGCAGATTAGGGGTTAATATTTTTATTTTCGTGTTTGCGATGCTGGAGAGCCTCGGTTTAGGGGTTAATAGGTAGTTTATGGATGTTAGTGTAGTTTGTAACACTTTAGTTATGAGTTTTATGGTACAGCTCTGTAACGTAAAACCCATAACTACTGACTTTCAGATGACGGTACGGATCTTGTAGTTATAGGCTGTACCACTCACTTTTTGGTCGGACAGGTAATACCGCCACTATGGAAGTCCCATTGAAAAAGGAATTTTTAAAAGGTGCGGTAGTTATGTTGCGTGACGGCCAAAAAAGTGTGTGGTACAGCTGTACCTACAAGACTCGTAATACCGGCGGTAGGGAAAAAGCAGTGTTAGACTCATAACGCAAAACTCGTAATCTAGCCGTATGTTTTTCAAATTTATTTTTAATATTCCTCAAATGCTCCCCCATCTTGTGTGCAGAGCCCTGCTAGTGCGGCCACAGTATTGCTTGCCACACACACATTCCACTAAATAGATTACATATACTCTTTCGTATGTCATCCTAGTTTTCACACTAAAATTCTTACCTGAAATATTAGATCTAAAAGAGACATTTCTATGTCCAATATAGCCACAGTTCAGGCATCTGGATATTCCACACTTAAAAATGCCACCTTTCAGGGCCAAATGAACCTTAGTTTCTTGGGAACTTTTTATACTACGGTCCAAATTTTTAGTTGTCACTATTTTGCTAGGTGCTAATGCATTTTTTAACGTAGGTGCTCTTTTAAACACACAGAAAGCTTTATCCCCAATTATTTCTTTCATGGTTGGATCACTAACCAAAATTGGCCAATTTTTTTCCAGGATAATCAATATTTCTCTGTAATTGCTATTACATTGAGTTATGAATTTGGGGACATTCTCAAATCTATTTAGATTAGCTTCTTTTATTCCAAAAAGGTCATCCCTTTTTAAAGCTTTCTTAAACCCTTTGTTGATCGTAAATTTATTATAACCCTTCTCTGGAAATCTATTCTCTAATATTTTGGATTCTTTAATAAAGTCTTCCTCTTTTTTGCAATTGCGCCGCAATCTGCGAAATTGTCTATTGGGAATATTGTTTCACCATCTAGGATGGTGATTACTCCCCCCATCAATATAACTATTACAATTAACATTTTAAAAAAAAAGTGTTCAAACATATACTGCCATTTGTATCCCACGTAATAATAAGTTATAAGTTGTTATTTCACTTTCTAAACACTAGAGGTCTCTGTTATATCACTAACTGCTAGATAGAGCTATGGAATGATTTTCCTTCTGCGTAATCAGTGGTTGGCGTTTTTTGGTTGGCCACGGCCGATTACACGCTTTTGAAACACAAACCCGACATCAGTGATGACATTTGCGTACGTCCTCTAGCATGATGCGGAAATGGCTTTTAAATACTTAGGACATTGTGGACTTAATGGTGGGTGCGCTCCGATGGCTGCACAGATGGAAAATAATTAACATTAGGGCAAGTGATGTTCTTTTGAATCTGTCTGGCCTGAAAGTTTGCGAGATGCTCTCGATTATAACTAATAAGCATCACTTGGCATATTTTTAAGTAAAAATGTTTTAACAAATGAGATTGAACATATTTCATAATAGTGGTATTTCATTGGCTGAGGTATGTAGCACATAGCCAATGATAACACAAGGCATATGATGTTCATCTCGATATAAAGATGCAAATGTTAAATATATGTATATCTTACTACCGGAGTGGTTGTTTTTAATTGTATTTTAACCTGAATAAACTCCCCTTAAAGGGCCATAATACCCAAATGTTTAAACACTTGAAAGTGATGCAGCATAGCTGTAGAAAGCTGACTAGAAAATATCACCTGAACATCTCTATGTAAAAAAGAAAGATATTTTACCTCAAAAGTTTCTCAGTAGCCACATCCCATTGTAAAGGACTTCTAAGCTGCAAATCAGTATGTCTGTCCTTGTGCACTCTCATGCTATTTCCCTATTCAGTGTAAGGAAGTTTACAATACAATCTCATGAGAGTTAAGTGAAATCTCATGAGATCACAGTAAAAGAGTTCATGACTTCAGCACTGCTGATGCTGATTGGCTGCTGTTCATTTCTTCATTTTTTTTATTTTTATTTTTACCTGCAGCTGGGCAGCAGCTGAGTATAACTTTTTACACAGAACTTACTCTGCTGAGCTGAGGAAATTGTGAGGTAAAATATCTTCCTTTTTTACATAGAGATGCTCAGGTGATATTTTCCTGTCAGCTTTTTACAGTTATACTGCATCAGTTTCAAGTGATTTAGCATATGAGTATTATGTCCCTTTAACACTTAGGAGTTATATTCACTTTCCCCTGTGTGGTGAATTATATGGTGGAGATTAACCACCATTCTTTGTGCCTGCATACTGGAGGTAGCCAGCTGGGGGCTATAATACAGCCTGCGCGATTAGCAGTTTCGTATAGTGCATCATCTTTGTGAGTATATCTCATCAGTGTGGTTACTCGTGGGACACGGTTTGGGAGACTGTTTCTGATATTCTGTACCAATGGAGCGCCTTGTTCTTTTTATTTCATGTAATTTTATGCAACTTTCTAATTCACTCCTATTATGAATGTTTCTTTGTTCTCTTGCTATCTTTTTTTAAAAAGTATGTATGTAAAGCTTAGGAGTCAGCCCATTTTAGGTTCAGGATCATGGATAGCGCTTTGCTTATTGGTGACTACATTCAGCCAACCAATAAGCAAGCATAACCCAGGTCCTGAACCAAAAGTGGTCCGGCTCCTTAGTGTTACATTCCTGCTTTTTAAATAAAGATAGCAAGAGAACAAAGAAAATGTTGTAATAGGAGTAAATTAGAAAGTTGTTTAAAATTGCATGCTCTATCTCAATCATTTCAAAAAAAGAGAAAAAAAAAAGTGGGATTTAGTATCTTTTAAAAACCCAGTAGTGATGGCTTGTCGTCTGTCATCACCATAAAAATACATTATTTTATCAGGTAAGCATACATTTTGTTTTTGTATAGTAAAGGCTTATGGACGTGCCAGTGAGTTTGTGTTACTGAATATTGTCCTTTATATTAAATAAGCTATATCGTTGTTAGTGCTTTACTTTATAATGCCATATCTGCAAACTAACTAACTAAGTGCATTCTGCAAACTAAGTGCATTGCTGTTTGTGTAGTTATGTATTAGAAACACACATGTGAACTTTAATATTTAATGCAATCAATAAATAAACACAAAATACAGAAACAACATAACATGGGAAGAGCTTGGAATTAGAGGAATGAGGTTTCATCTTCAGGTAGCTGCCTTAAATGGCTTCATATAATTATTTTATACAATGTAATAATAATAAACATTTTGTTCTACCTGATTCATTTAAATAATAATAATAAAAATAATTTGTCATGCCTGGGGTGGGAAGGGGGGGGGGGGGGTAAAAGCTGCAGGCTTAAAAATGATCTCACAGACACCCTGGTGGACAAAACCTTTCCTTTATTACATCCTTAATTCACTAAGATTCAGGATACAATCGTCTTTTCCTGCTCTCTCCATTTGAAAGACACTGTACAGTTTATGGCTTCATAGCTGGGCTCTGTAGTTAGAGACCTGGGAAGCATTGTTGTGGTCACCTGATATGTAGGAAACTTAGAGGGGCTTTCTGCAATTTATTGTTATTGGAATCTTCAGGGACAGAGGTAAAAGTAAAACTGAAATTGAGCTTTTTTTTAAAAAATGTATTAATGTAGGAGATTTATTTATAGTACCAATTCTTATACCTGACTTGTACCTGACTTGTTGAAGCAGACATTGTCATAGCTCTCTTATTAGACTGGTGTTTTACAGGATACTGCTTAGCAAATATTGCCCAAAAGCCTTTAGCTGGAAATAAAATGATGACTTTCTGTATATTAAAGGGACAGTAATCTTATGATTACAAGACATTTCTGTTGTGTTGCTATAGTATGACACATCAGCCAAATCTGTTTTTAAAACAAATTAACATCCTTTTTACTGCAATTCAGCTTTGTTATCAGTTAAAGCTAATTAGGAAAAAAATATGTAGCACAGTAGCCTTAAGAAGTCTGCCATTTAAATTCTGAGAATTGGATAATCCACAATTTTCAGAGCTAAAAAAAATAATGAAAGTAAAAAATAATGAAAGTATATTGCAAAGTTGTTTTCTAACACATAGTTAAACATTTTGTGTACAATTTTCTATTAGCTAGATTACCAGTTTTGCGTTAAGCTGAAAAAGCAGCGTTAACAGGTCCTAACGCTGCTTTTTCACTACCGCTGCTATTACGAGTCTTGCAGGTATAGGTGTACCGCAGACTTCTTTGGCCTTACCGCAAAACGACTTACGTAAACTTCGTAAACCCTTTTATTCTATGGGACTTCCATAGCGCCGGTATTACGAGTCTGTCCTGGGAGGCCAAAAAGTGAGCGGTACAGCCTCTACCGACAAGATCCGTAACGCATTCTAAAGTCAGTAGTTATGAGTTTTACACTACAACGCTGTAGCATAAAACTCATAACTAAAGTGCTAAAAAGTACACTAACACCCATAAACTACCTATTAACCCCTAAACCGAGGCCCTCCCGCATTGCAAACACTATAATAAAAATTTTAACCCCTAATCTGCCACTCCGGACATCGCCGCCACTAGAATAAACATATTAACCCCTAAACCGCCGCACTCCCGCCTCACAAACACTAGTTAAATATTATTAACCCCTAATCTGCCGCCCCTAACATCGCCGCCACCTACATTATAATTATTAACCCCTAATCTGCCGTCCCCAACATCGCCGCCACTATATTAAATGTATTAACCCCTAAATCTTTTCATTTTACAGGCAAGTTTGTATTTATTTTAACTAGGTAGAATATTTACTAAATAGTTATTGACTATTTAATAACTACCTAGCTAAAATAAATACAAATTGACCTGTAAAATAATCTAACCTAAGTTACAATAACACCTAACACTACACTACAATTAAATAAATAACTAAATTAAATACAATTAAGTAAATTAAATTAAATCAGATAAATCACAACCCCCCCCCCACTAAATTACAGAAAATAAAAAACAAATTACAGATCTTTAAACTAATTACACCAAATCTAATAGCCCTATCAAAATAAAAAAAAGCCCCCCAAAATAATAAAAACTCCCTAGCCTAAACTAAACTATCAATAGCCCTTAAAAGGGCCTTTTGCGGGGCATTGCCCCAAAGTAATCAGCTCTTTTACCTGTAAAAAAAAATTACAAACAACTCCCCCAACAGTAAAACCCACTACCCACACAACCAACCCCCCAAATAAAATACTAACTAAAAAAACCTAAGCTCCCCTTTGCCATGAAAATGGCATTTGGATGGGCATTGCCCTTAAAAGGGCATTTAGCTCTTTTGCAGGCCCAAAGCCCTAACCTAAAAATAAATCCACCCAATACACACTTAAAAAAATCCTAACACTAACCCTCGAAGATTCACTTACCGGGAGAAGTCTTCATCCAATCGGCAAGATGTCCTCAACGAAGCCGGCAGAAGTGGTCCTCCAGATGGGCAGAAGTGGTCCTCCAGACTGGCAGAAATCTTCATCCAGATGGCATCTTCTATCTTCATCCTTCCGGCGTGGAGCGGGTACATCTTCAAGACATCCGACGCGAAGCATCCTCTTCAAACGACGGCTTCTTCGTAATGAATATCTCTTTAAGTGACGTCATCCAAGATGACGTCCCTTAGATTCCGATTGGCTGATAGAATTCTATCAGCCAATCGGAATTAAGGTAGAAAAAATCCTATTGGCTGATGCAATCAGCCAATAGGATTGAGCTGGCATTCTATTGACTGTTCCAATCAGCCAATAGAATGCAAGCTCAACCCTATTGGCTGATTGGATCAGTGAATAGGATTGAAGTTCAATCCTCAGCCAATAGGAATTTTTCTACCTTAATTCCGATTGGCTGATAGAATTCTATCAGCCAATCGGAATCTAAGGGACGCCATCTTGGATGACGTCACTTAAAGAGATATTCATTACGAAGAAGCCGTCGTTTGAAGAGGATGCTCCGCATCGGATGTCTTGAAGATGGACCCGCTCCGCGCCGGAAGGATGAAGATAGAAGATGCCGTCTGGATGAAGACTTCTGCCTGTCTGGAGGACCACTTCTGCCTGTCTGGAGGACCACTTCTGCCGGCTTCGTTGAGGACATCTTGCCGCTTAGATGAAGACTTCTCCCGGGAAGTGAATCTTCAGGGGTTAGTATTAGGATTTTATTAAGGGTGTATTGGGTGGGTTTATTTTTTAGGTTAGGGCTTTGGGCCTGCTAAAGAGCTGAATGCCCTTTTAAGGGCAATGCCCAACCAAATGCCCTTTTCAGGGCAATGGGGAGCTTAGATATTTTTAGTTAGTATTTTATTTGGGGGGTTGGTTGTGTGGGTGGTGGGTTTTACTGTTGGGGGGGTTGTTTGTATTTTTTTTTTACAAGTAAAAGAGCTGATTACTTTGGGGCAATGCCCCGCAAAAGGCCCTTTTAAGGGCTATTGATAGTTTAGTTTAGGCTAGGGTTTTTTTTTATTTTGGGGGGCTTTTTTTATTTTGATAGGGGTGTAATTAGTTTCAAGATCTGTAATTTGTTTTTTATTTTCTGTAATTTAGTGGTTGTTTTTGGGATTTAGCTAATTTAATTGATGTAATTGTATTTAATTTAGTTAATTTATTTAAATGTATTTAATTTAGTTAATTTATTTAATTGTAGTGTAGTGTTAGGTGTTGTAACTTAGGTTAGGTTTTATTTTACAGGTCAATTTGTATTTATTTTAGCTAGGTAGTTATTAAATAGTTAATAATTATTTAATAACTATTCAACATAGTTAAAATAAATACAAACTTGCCTGTAAAATAAAAATAAACCCTAAGCTAGATACAATGTAACTATTACATTATTTAGTTAATGATAGAAATTTTATTTAGATTTATTTTAATTATATTTCAATTAGGGGGTGTTAGGGTTAGACTTAGGTTTAGGGGTTAATACATTTAATATAGTCACTGGCGGCAACGTTGGGGGCGGCAGATTAGGGGTTAATAAGTGTAGGTAGGTTGCGGCGACATTGGGGGTGGCAGATTAGGGGTTAATAAATATAATGTAGGTGGCGGCGATGTTGGGGGCAGCAGATTAGGGGTTTATAAATATAATGTAGGTGGCGGCGGTGTCCGGAGTGGCAGATTAGTGGTTAATAAGAATAATGTAGGTGTTGGCGATGTCTGGGGCAGCAGATTAGGGGTTAATAAGTGTAAGATTATGGGTGTTTAGACTCGGGGTTCATGTTAGAGTGTTAGGTGTAAACACAAAATGTGTTTCCCCATAGGAATCAATGGGGCTGCGTTACTGAGTTTTACGCTGCTTTTTTGCAGGTGTTAAACTTTTTCTCAGCCAGCTCTCCCCATTGATGTCTATGGGGAAATCGTGCACAAGCACATATGACCAGCTCACTGCTGACTTAAGCAGCGCTGGTATTGGAGTGCGGTATGGAGCTCAATTTGCTCTACTCTCACTTCTTGCCTTTTAACGCCGGGTTTAGAACAACCTGTAATACCAGCGCTGCAGGTAAGTGAGCGGTGAGAGAAAACTGCTCGTTAGCACCGCATAGCTAACGCAAAACTCGTAATCTGGCTGAATGTGTTTACTGTCCCTTTAATTTAGTAGAAATTCATGTTATATCAGGATTTTACTATAAAATTGTTTTGCCATTTAGGTATCATGAAAAGCGAATTGTGCATAAGTGTGTTTAAAGCATTGCATATTTGCAATATATTCCTATTAGCAAAAATGCTTCTACTAAAAGTGTTTCTGTTTTTCAGCAGCTTACACAATAAGTGCACCATGTACCAGCATGTAAACACCACAAGTCGCAGAGAGTCAGCAGTGGCTTGTGTGACACAAAGGAAAGAGTCAGTAATAGCGTAACAAATTAGAGCATGTTATTTTATTACTAGCGATGCTGCACAGTGTTTAACCCCCGAAACAAAAGCACTGCTGGTCCCGAATGGAAACTGCTGCATGACCCAGCTGTGTGATTCGTGCTGCTGATTGGCTGAGCGTCAGTTTCTGCTCAGCACCCGTACTGCCCTGCAGGTCCTGAACAGTACTTTAAATTATGTGTTTAACCCTCCCAAAAAAAAGTTTGCTTTATTGCTAGTGCTAAAATGACATGCTCTAATGAGCTATTTTATCACTATAATGGTCCCAGTTGTCACTGATGCAATATACACCACCACCAGCTATCTGATCCTCTAGACACACACATATATATGTAAGTTAACCGCTGAATTCTTTTTGGTAATGGAAGGATATTGCAGACATGCTATTTAAAATTTGAGCGCACCCATGCACATTTCAATTTTGACTTTTCTAGACTTTAATCTTAAACAAAATGCGACACAAATAAATTAATTGGATGGGATCAAATAATGGATATAAATCGGATCCACAGACATTAGTGAGACTAGATTTATTAACCTTTTTTTAACGTGCACATGTGATCTACCTCTGTGCATGCCAAATGTAATGAATCACATTTTACTTGTGCAAAATATGTATTAAGCAGGTGTATAGCTCGCCTCAATAAACACCTACGCATTTAGTTTCATAAAATGATTCACTACTGGCTGTTAGGAAAATGGGAAATTGTGATCTACATTTTTTATGTGTTTTTATTAGTGATATGAGACTGATGATCAGCCAATGGTCTTTATTATTACCTAATAGTTTTGCTTCTGCTTAATAGCAGTGCCTCTGATATTCTTGTAGAACAAGGAATAACACTGAGGTTAGACTAGATAAACAAAAAGTACATTCATATCACAAGTAAATGCACTGGTAGTAATGGGTTAAATTGTGTAATTGTCAGTAGTAGAAAGGATAATCTCTGATATGGTATAGCTGGATAATTGCAGCATTCTGGGACTATGGCTAGCACTGAAAGAAGACAGTCATGTAAATACAATGGTTTGGAAGAGATGGCTCATCAGGTTCTTATAGTTTTAAATGTTCAGTCTTGCATATAAGTAATCAAAAATACACCTTCAGTTATATCTGATGTCATCACATGAAGCTAGGCAAACATCTGGTAGTTAGTATGCTGCAAAAATAAACTAGGGACCTAGTTATTCTGCTGTCTGATAGGATGGCATGAAGGCAAAACTAGTAGATGCATAGTTTTTTTTTTCATTGGTGGGCTCAGATCTTGGTCAATATATTAGTGCACTTTCTATTGGTATTTCAAAGGAGAAGAAGGTCCATAAAATGGTTTATCCAATCATTAGATAACCAAGTAATGATGCTGACAACTCCGCTGTACAATGCTTTGCCATTGCTAAAGTTAAGTAGGAAAGCAGCTTTATGTGCCTTGAGGCATTAGCTGGTATTGGTGGTACATGGTCTGTAGACAGAAAACCAAAAGAAGACAGTTAAGTGTCCTAGGGCATTTTTTCTTGGTGATAAAAATAGTTTTGTTTTCTGTATTATTAATCTGTATGACGGATGTTTACAGGGCTTGATCTGCTGCCTTTAGGGTATGAAGTAGTACTGGGAATAGACGGCTGGAAGATATTACTGTCACCACAAAGGCTGATGTTTAGGGAAAGACAGCTGTGATTAGTCTGAGAAGAGGCTGGCAAAGGATTTCCTCAAGTTACGGATGGTTTCTGCCTTTGCTTCGTCTTCATTTCCACCTCCACGCTGAGAAGGATCTGAGATATTGATGTTGTTGGTCAGAGACTGGGATTTGCTGAAATGAAAAAAGAAAAAGAAAAAAAAGATTAACAACACTCAAGATCCAAGACAAAAGCATCATTCATATATAGATAATATCCAAGCTTACTCTAACATATATGCTGACTGCTGCTTAACACATAGGTGAGATAGAAGTAAAACGTGTACAAGGCGCACACAAATACATCCATAAAATGTGTACGCAGGAATTTATTTATGTAAAACGACCCTTTCTCTTGGTAACATTTGTTAAATCAGCTCCTTTCTATGAGAGCATTTGATAATAGAAATTATTTAGAAAGTTTTTAAAAATCATACACTGCATCTGAATCATGTAAGTTTTTCCTTTTGATTTTCAATGCTCTATAAAGTATCAACAAATGATGCACTGTTTGATAATGAAGTAGCAGGTGGGTTAGAGTACATTTTACTTCTGAGACATCACAATATTTACATCACAGGGTAGAGGTTGCTGTACGTGGTTACAGAATTGAGAGAATTTTATTTATTTTAAATCTTATAATAAGCTCAAAAATAAATAAGCAGATAATGATCAAGCTTTAATTATGATGATAAAATACTGCAGAAAAAATATATTAGAAATATAGTTTTTAAATCCACATTTTTCCCTGATACATTTGTAGATTTTTTAAAAAATAAAAAAAATATGTAGGATTCCAAGGTTTTCTCTGCTGTCTATATTAAACTAAAAATATTATATAAAAGCAACAAAGAATTTACTTAAGATGAGGATGGGGTGGTTGCTGTGGCTTGGATGTTGGCAAAGATCCTTGTTGGGTCAGTGCCTGACCCTGGGCAGGTGGTCTTTGTTGTTGAGGAGAAGCATTTCCAGGCTTTGGGGACTGGTTAGGAGGAGTTCCACTTGCAGGCTGAGAAACGTGTGGAGAGTTTGTAGACCTCTGCGGCTGTGGAGATGTGGGCTGTGATGCCTGGGGCTGCTGGCCCTGTGGAGAAAGCCTCTGTTGTGGAGGTGGCCCTGTTCTTGCAGGAGGGGTACCTTGAGTCTGACGGGGTCCACCTGTAGGATAGTACCAGAAAGCACATATATAGTGAACAGTGTACATGTGTGAAATGCAGTCTAATTTCCTCAGTAAATAAACACTTAACATTAAAGAGAGCGCATCATTCCCATTAATATTTATTTCACAGGATGGTGAGAACCCATGAGCCATCACATTAAATTCTAGTCCTACAGGAGGAGGCAAAACATCACAAAACAGAGCTTTAATTGCTCCCACTTTCCCACGATTCCATAGTCAATATTTTGCCTCCCAGAAGGAGTGCTGGTGAAATTTGAAGTGCTGATCTACATGTCAATTGTAAGGGGTTCTCATACCAATGTAAGATCCATTGCCCCTTTAGAGAGCCGGGTATAGGACAGAGGGGTGTACAGGAGTACAACTGGCAATGAGTAATTCTCCTTTGTGTGCTTACTAGCCTGCCTCAGGTATTTCTAGGATTCATCCTGCAGCCTCCACCTGTTGGCCTCCATGGTGTACTCCTACTTCAGACCCTGTGTCAGTGCATACTACTACTCATCTACTGGAAGCAGGTCTCCTCCAGCTTGGTAAGCACGTTAGAGTGGGTGCTGACAAGTAATCGGGTATTTGCACTCACATAGCCCACAGGCTATTAACATAAACATGCACAGGATTCACATAGCCTGGGCAACTAATATAACTTACAACAAAACATCTGCATATTCTGTAGGATTGTATACTATGCAGTTGCTCTACAAGCTGATTTAAAGAGTCTTTACTAGGACAGAAGCCTTTGAACTAGCAAAGGGTATGGGTGTCAGTAGGGCAGAACATCTGGAGGTGAATGCAAATTCAGAATTGAGGAAACAATTGGTCTTTGCAACTTGCTCAAGAACCAGATCTTTATGGAATCTTGCGGGATGCCTATTTGACTAAACTGAAAAGCTTTTAGCTAATTTTTTTTAAATGTAGTTTGTGTATGTGTGAGATTATTTAATCAGTGTGCTGATTTATAGACTGGATATCCATTATCAAGCTGTAAAATCTTCTTGTAAATGTATAAATATTACAGCAAACTCAGCCCTCGTAGTGTGGTATACCTTTAACTCTAACTCCTCCTATGTGATCTCCTTCCTATTTAAGGACTACCTGTTGCATTCATTTACTGCCTGATTATTGAAGTCATACCTACTCTGTTGTAGCTATTCTTATTTCAGGTCTCCTATCACTTGTATCCTGTGCAAAGTATCGTTCCAATATTTACTTTTGTTACCTTTTTGAATCTCTTATGTTCTTGTCGCAACTTTGTTATTACCGAGTCTGGATCACTGAACGGCCGGATCTACTTTTTTACCGCTACCCGGAAGTAAGCCGCATTCACACACGCTGCCTGTCCCAGACACGGATCTCCCAATGCGGTAACGGAACACTCACGGTCCTTAAGGTGGTAACGTGCACAAACTAAACTAAAGCCTTTAAGCTTCTTACCTGCATGTTGTTGTCACCATTCTGAATTATTGGGCAAATCCTATCATCTGCAATATCCATTACAAACAAACAATGTGTGTCTGCGGAGTGTCTGAACTTGTAAATATTTTAGGATGTGTGTGATTGCGTGAAGTAAAGGAGTTCTATTTTGTTACTATCATTACTGATTCAGACCGTGTCAGTATATCTACTCCTTCTGTGGCTTCCATTAGATATATATTGAACATATGATATGTATCTCATTATTATATCCTTATCTTTATTAACACTTAAGTTTGTAGTTAATACTAAAATTCATCATATATTAAATGTCTCATATTGTCTAATCAGGCTACATAGAAGTTGTTTTCTGATTAGTACAAAAAAGAGCAACAAGCTCTAATTTTAGGGCTAACCTTTATAACCATTGCCATAAATACTTGTTTTCTGAATTACAAAGCTCACAATACCACATAATAATCAGGCCCAAAAGACAATCAAAATCTTTTTTTGATTGGAATATTTACTATTATGGATCCTAATGAAATAAAGAAGGAGTTTAATAATGTCTATCTCAAACTTGATTATTTGGCAAGAGCAGTAACTGAAGTGCAAACTGAAAATGCTGCACTTAAAACTATAGTTAAAGATTATGTTTCACAAAAACCTCATGATCCACCTGAACCTCATATTAATTATCCACAACCTTTCTCAGGGAAACGTTCTGAGTTCAGGGAATTTAAGAATGCCTGTAACTTATTATTCTCCCTTAGACCTAAGACTTATCACACTGAGCGGATTAAAGTATGTACCACAATATCTTTTTTACAAGGTGAACCTAGGACTTGGGCTAATAGGTTTTTTGAAAACAATAACCCTATCCTAGATTCATTACAGGATTTTTTTTCTGCTTTGACTAGTCTATATCAAGACTCAAATACTCAAATAAATGCTGAAACGAGATTAAGGTCTTTAAAACAGGGTAAGAGAAATGTGGAAGATTATACCACTGAGTTTCAGATGTGGGCAGAGGACTCTCAGTGGAATGAAATCAGTTTAAAGAATCAATATCGTCTGGGGTTGTCTGAATCACTCAAAGATGAACTTTCACGTCTTGAAATCCCTGATACTCTTGAGGGTCTTATCAAATTAAGCACCTCTTTGGATCGACGTTTGAGAGAAAGGAGAGCAGAGAGGGCCTCTTATGATACCCCATCCAGGAAACCTTACCAAGTCACCACAAGCCATGACAGAGCTCATGGCAGTGCTACCGCCATGGAGATTGGAGTTCTTAGAGGACCTCTGCCACCAGAGGAAAAAATTAGAAGGAGGTTGGAAAACCTCTGTTTATACTGTGCTCAAAAGGAACATTCAGTATCCACTTGTCCTATGTTAAAAAAACAAAAGAATGGTAAGACAATAACCAGTGACTTTATTTACAGCATTGCAAATGATACCCATATGACTTTGTCCATTTCTCTACAGTGGGATCAGAAAAATATCCAAACCAAGGCATTAATTGATTCAGGAGCATCCGGCAATTACATTGATTCCACCTATGTATATAAAAATAAAATACCAGTTATATGCAAACAAAACCCTGTCTCCATTAAGTTAATAGATGGTTCATTCATAGAACAAGGACCTATCACACATCATACTGTTCCCCTGCTTGTAACATCATCCCAAGGACACACTGAATATTTATCCTTTGATCTCATATCCATACATCAGCATACTCTCATCTTAGGGTATCCTTGGTTGAAGAAACACAACCCAAACATAAATTGGGTTTCAAATAAGGTAACATTAGATTCTGCCTTTTGCTCAAAGACTTGTTACCCACATCAAACCATAGCGTCACTTGATAATGGTTTACCCTCGTGTTATCAGGATTTGGCAGAAGTATTCAATTTAAAAGAGGCAGAAAACCTTCCACCCCATAGGGATTTTGACTGCCCTATCGATATAATACCTGGTTCTAAAATCCCTCATGGTAAGATCTATCCTCTCTCTCAAGAGGAACTTCAATATATTAGAAATTACCTAGACGAAAATTTACGTAAGGGATTTATTTCACACTCCACATCCCCTGCAGCTGCAGGAAAGTTTCTAGTAAGAAACAAGGATGGTACCATAAGACCTATTATTGATTATAGGGCATTGAATAACATCACAATAAAAAACAGATACCCTTTACCTTTAATACCAGAACCTTTGGAGCGTCTAACTGGTGCCACTATTTACACCAAACTAGATTTAAAGGGGGCTTATAATTTGATTAGAATCAAAGAAGGTCACAAATGGAAAACGGCATTCCGGACTAGATATGGCCTTTTTCAGTATAATGTAATGCCTTTCGGTCTGAGTAATGCCCCAGCAACTTTTCAGTTTTTTATAAACGAGATATTCCGTGACCTGATTGACGTTTGTGTCATAATATACCTTGATGACATCCTAATTTATTCTAGAACACCACAGGAACATGAAAAACATGTACGCTGGGTATTAACTCGTTTAAAAGAACACAAATTATATGCTAAACTGGAAAAATGTTCTTTTCATGTCACAGAAATAAAATTCTTGGGTTACATCATCAGTCCCAACAAAATACAAATGGATCCGGAGAAGGTATCAGCAATTTTGAATTGGCCTACTCCCACTTCAACAAAATCTGTACAACGATTCATTGGTTTTGCGAATTTTTATAGAAAGTTTATTAAAAATTTCTCTTCAATCGTTAAACCATTAACAGCACTTACTAGTGAAAAACAAAGATTTAAATGGACAGAATCCGCAAGTCAAGCTTTCAACAAGTTGAAAGAATATTTTACCACAGCACCCATCCTAGCTATGCCAGACTTTGATTTGGAATTTATTCTTGAAGTAGATGCATCTGACTCAGGTATCGGTGCAGTATTATCACAACAGGATAAAAACATGACTGAGATTCATCCTATTGCTTTTTATTCGAAGATGTTGACTAGCGCTGAGAAAAACTATAGCATAGGAGATAAAGAACTTCTAGCTATAAAACGTGCTCTAGAACACTGGAGACATTTATTAGAAGGTTCCAAACTGCCTTTTAAGATTTTTACCGACCATAAAAATCTTGAATTCCTAAAGACAAGTAAGACTTTGCACGCCAAGCAAGATGGTCGATATTTTTTGATCGTTTTAATTTTCTTCTAACATACAGACCGGGACACTTGAATAACAAAGCCGATGCTCTCTCTAGACAACATGATCAAGACACTCAAGATCAAATCAACCAAATCATTCCAAAAGAAAAAATTATAGGTTTACTAACACCTTTGGAAGAAGATATATTAAAAGAATTAAAGCATGAACCACCACATGGAATAGACTGTCAGAAAGATTCCAATACTGGTCTTTTTTACCATAAATCTAAACTTTACATCCCCCAACAAATGAGATCTTCCATCCTTAAACAAACCCATGATGGGACACTTGCGGGTCATCCAGGTATTTCTAAAACTATTGACCTAACTAGGAGAAATTATTGGTGGCCACTCATGGATACTTATATAACAAATTATGTAAAACATTGTGATACCTGCGCCAGAAACAAGTTAGTTGACAAAAGACCATCAGGTCTTTTGTCTCCTCTGCCTATTCCTGACAAACCCTGGAGTACCATATCAATGGACTTTATTGTTGAATTACCTGAATCCCATCAATACAATACTATCTTAGTTGTCATTAACCATTTAACAAGACTGGCTCATTACATTCCATTAAAAGGTCTTCCTACAGCTTTCACAACAGCTCATGTTTTCTTAGACAATATAGTTCGCTTACATGGATTGCCTAAAGTTATTATAACTGACCGTGGTACTCAGTTTACCTCTAATTTTTGGAAATCTTTATGCAAGCTAATCCAGATTGATTCACGATACTCGACTGCATTTCACCCCCAGACAAATGGTCTCACAGAACGACTTAACCAAACCCTTGAGCAATATCTTCGCTGCTACATATCTCATCTTCAGGATGATTGGTCATCTTATCTACCTTTGGCGGAGTTCTGTTATAACAATACCACTTCTTCATCAACTAAACTATCCCCATTCTTTGTTACTTACGGATATCATCCTACCACCATCTCTTTGACTTCTCAACAAGTGAACTCACCCTCTGCATTGGATTTTGCGACTAATTTACATGAAAGGCTGGACATCCTGAAAAAACATCTTTCAGAAGCCAAAGAATATCAGAAAAGGTTGTATGATACCCATCATACAGCAGGTCCTACTTATCAAATTGGAGATTTAGTTCTGCTATCGACAAAGAATCTTAAACTTTCCGTTCCTAGCAAAAAGCTAGCTAATCAATACTTGGGTCCTTTTAAGGTGTTTAAAATAATCAACCCCAATGCTGTGAGATTGGAGCTTCCTCAGGATTTTAAGATTCACCCCTCTTTCCACGTCTCTTTGCTGAAGCCATATCTTCCTTCACCTCAGTCCCTCTCCTTGTCTAGACCACCTCCGATACTCATTGATGATCGAGAGGAGTATGAGGTTGAAGCTGTGTTGGATTCTAGGATCCATAGACGGAGGTTGGAGTACCTTGTGAAATGGAAGGGTTATGGTTCGGAGGATAACTCTTGGCAACTTCATTCTGATCTTCGCACTCCCCGTCTTCTGCGGAATTTTCATCGCCGCTATCCTGAGAAACCTAGTTTGGAATCCCCTGGGGTGCTTCCTTGAAGGCGGGGAGATGTAGTATACCTTTAACTCTAACTCCTCCTATGTGATCTCCTTCCTATTTAAGGACTACCTGTTGCATTCATTTACTGCCTGATTATTGAAGTCATACCTACTCTGTTGTAGCTATTCTTATTTCAGGTCTCCTATCACTTGTATCCTGTGCAAAGTATCGTTCCAATATTTACTTTTGTTACCTTTTTGAATCTCTTATGTTCTTGTCGCAACTTTGTTATTACCGAGTCTGGATCACTGAACGGCCGGATCTACTTTTTTACCGCTACCCGGAAGTAAGCCGCATTCACACACGCTGCCTGTCCCAGACATGGATCTCCCAATGCGGTAACGGAACACTCACGGTCCTTAAGGTGGTAACGTACACGAACTAAACTAAAGCCTTTAAGCTTCTTACCTGCATGTTGTTGTCACCATTCTGAATTATTGGGCAAATCCTATTATCTGCAATATCCATTACAAACAAACAATGTGTGTCTGCGGAGTGTCTGAACTTGTAAATATTTTAGGATGTGTGTGATTGCGTGAAGTAAAGGAGTTCTATTTTGTTACTATCATTACTGATTCAGACCGTGTCAGTATATCTACTCCTTCTGTGGCTTCCATTAGATATATATTGAACATATGATATGTATCTCATTATTATATCCTTATCTTTATTAACACTTAAGTTTGTAGTTAATACTAAAATTCATCATATATTAAATGTCTCATATTGTCTAATCAGGCTACATAGAAGTTGTTTTCTGATTAGTACAAAAAAGAGCAACAAGCTCTAATTTTAGGGCTAACCTTTATAACCATTGCCATAAATACTTGTTTTCTGAATTACAAAGCTCACAATACCACACGTAGAAGATGGAATATAAACAGAAGTCCTTCAAATTCCTCAGTGACATTCAAAGCAAACATGGTGACTCCCTTCAGCATGCCACTTACAAAGCTGCATGTGAGCATCTGACATATTTGTGCAATGACATTCAAGTGAAAATATACAGTGTCTACTTGCTTTGCAATTGCTGACGTTGGTCATGTGCCCCTCTGCATATTGTGATTACACACGATGATTCATGGGTGTAACACCACAAATATGACGTCATTATTCCTACACTGGGCTAACAGTGTATACTTTACTAAACACAGATGGTTCAGGGTGTAGAATCTTGTAGAAATAGTGAGTAAAGCAGATCATTAATATATCTTGTATTCCTTTGTCTAATGTTTTACACCTGACAAATTGTGCTATATATAATATGTTCTTAAGACCAGTAGATATCTAGCTGGTATATATTATTACGCTGTAGAATGGATAAATATATGGAAAAAAAAACTATTAACATTTGATATGGTTAAAGTTAAAGGGACATAAAAGTCAAAAGTAAACTTAATAGAACGTGCAATTTTAAAATAATGTTATCAAATGTTTTCTATTATTAAATTGACTTTTCTCTTTTGGGGGCCAAATTTGGAGCTTGATACCCCTGTTTCTCGCCGGAAACAGCAAGACCGCTGCTACTTAACTGGTCGGCTGCCTCTGAGGCTGCGGTCTGCAATCCACCCAATTCTATACAATCGGGTTGATTGACACCCCCTGCTAACGGTCGATTGGCTGCAAATCTGCAGGGGGGGGCATTGCACAAGCAGTTCTGGTAAACTGCTTGTGCAATGTTAAATGCCGACAGCGTATGCTGTCGGCATTCAGCGATGTCTATCGGACATGATACGCTACAGTGTATCATGTCAGACAGACATTGATAAATTGGCCCCTTGGTATCTGTTGTTGAGAAGCATACCTAGGTAGTCTTATAAGCAACAGTGCACTACTGGGAGCTAGCTCATGATCGGTGGCTATGCACATATTCCTCTCAGCATTGGCTCCCCAGATGTGTTCAGCTAGGTCCTAGTAGTGCATTCCTGTTCTTTAACTGCAGACTTTAACTATGTGTTTATCCAATTTGCAGGGTTTAAACATCTATTATATTTAAGTAATAGTGCAATAATAAAATACATAGAACATTTTCCTTTTGCACTTTTAAGTCCTTTGAACATTGGGCTTTACATGTTTCAGAAGGAGCTCCTTGAAGTGCATGACAGAATTGTTTTAGAGTTTACTGTCTCTTTAAATAATTATGTTATGGTCTCATATCTTATAAAATTGGTTGCACTGAAGTTGAGGAAAATATGTGAGATTGTTGGGTCAAATAAATATTGTGTTGAATATTTTCATAATATTGTTTGTATATACAACTTTTTTTAATGGGGTTTGTAAGACCTTAGGAATGCTGCATGTGTGCTCAGTGCTGTGCATGGTGTGTCACTTGTTTGGAATAGACTGAAGATAACAGGCGAAAGAGCTGTATACCATCAGATGCTCAATGCTGCTACAGAGGCTGCACCCGCTGGAGCCTCTATTTACTGTGTAAAACAGAGAGTAATATTCTGTGCCTAGGGGTCTAGAGCAGTGATGACGAGTGCCCAAATTCCAACGCAAAAGTGCAAACACTGCAATTAAACCTGAATACTGAGGGGCTTTTTATTAGAAAAACACTTCATACAAATGTCTGAGCTAAGTAACTACTTTTGACTCAAAATAAAAACACAATAATAGAGGTTTCAATGATACAGTCTTCATTGGAAAACAACGACCAATTCCCTTGCTAATTCACTCTCTTTCAAATCCTACAGCAGCACCATTAAATTCAGTGTTCAAGAAAAAAAGAAAATACAGGTGAATTATAGAGCTAATGAGAACCAAGGGATTTAAAGACTGCAGAGTATAGAAAGTGACATGTTTTTCATATGCTTGTAAGTACGGTGCAGACCTTTATGAAACTTATTTTAATTCAGTCAAAAGATAGAACAGTGATGTAGAATAGCCAAACATAGTAAGGGAATTCAGCACTCTTGTGAAAAGCAAACCAAAAAATGTCAAATAGGACAATAAGCATTATAAAAAGGTACGCATGTCAAATCACTGTTGCCGAAGTGGTCTCATACACAACTGAAAATGTAAAATAAAAACATATAGCAGATGTGCTTTAGTTTTTGGACGAATGCACATTCGTCACGAAAATGAGATTGTTGTTTCATTTTAACGAATGAATACACCAACGAAAATAAAGAAAAAGAAAAAATACTGATGAAAATTCAGTATACGTTTTGTTTTAAAAGTGCAGCAACTGAAGATTCGGGAAAATTGATTTCCCTGAATATTGGGAATGAACATTTTGTCCGAAACAAAAAATTTTTCGCTGCACATGTCTAAAAAAGCTGGCACTCAGAACTGTACATTATGTTCTCATACTAGAGCTAGAGCAGCAAATGATAATGCCTTAGTCCGGATATGCATCCTATGGCATGTGATGTGTTACAAGGCACATCACATACGACAGTCATAAACAGTCCTGAATGAGTGCTGGCATAGTGCGGATCACCTGCCAGGATCCTACGCTCTGGAACACTACACAGCTACACAAACCCTCTCATGGGCTGACTTGCCCAGTCAGTCCACCCCTGCCCAAAAACTTACTTCCTCAGCTGCTGCCTCCACCGCTACTACTGTCTTACTCTTTCCCTAATGCCTGTGCTATCACTGTATTTTTCTCTTCTGGTCATATCTTTTTTTCATGTCATTTTCTTTGTAGTTGGCTATTTGTGATGCAAATAGCATCATTTATTTACCTGTTTGTTGGAATAATCCTAGGGGGCACTTTTTTTTATTGGACTGCTGTTTTGTGACATTTTGACCCTGCTTGTTTTTTTGACTATTCTCTGGCTTAAGAACTGTTTCCAAATTTGTCCTTGGACTGTTTGCACTACTCTTAAGCCTAATGATGTTTGTCTTGTCCTTAGCCTGTTTACTGCAGACCTCTGCCTGAACCTTGACATGATTCTGCCTAACACTTTTGAACCAGCTTGCCCACATAGAAGCTGACTTCTGCCTGAAGACTTCATTTTCTGTCTTGTCCTGAGTCTCATCCAGTCTGTTGAGACAGTGTAACAATTAATATCCACTTCTCAATCTCTGGGTACATTCCTGGATGGATAATTTCCCCAAAATGTTTGTGACATTCTTGCCTAGAAGACAATTGTCTTGTATTTCGGGTCTGGACCCTTATTGGATGTAGAAATCTCAACTGTTCTGCATTATGTTGTATGGCTCCAAATAAGGAACTCATTTATCTATGTTTCACCTATTCCATAAACATAATGCTATGATTATCAATACTGTACAATTAACAGTTGTCATGATATGCATATTGCTCCTCAAATCCAAATGTAGGTGAGAAAGTGCTAAATTTAGACACTGTCTTTCTGAACTTTTGACCATGCAGTATACATAAATAAATGTAGTTTTTAATTAAGAAAAGTGGCTGAAATTGATCATGCCTTCATTACAGGAAACATTGTTGCAGAAACCACTGTTCTGTTAAAGCCTTGCCTCTCAAAAAATGGGTCATGTAAGCCAAACCCTTCCAGAAATGGGTCATTCAAACCCTGCATCTCCAAACATGGGTTGTGTAGCCCCACCTCTCCACACATGGGTTGTGTAACGCCGCCTCTCCACACATGGGTTGTGTAGCCCCGCCTCTCCACACATGGGTTGTGTAGCTCTGCCTTTCACAACATGGGGTTGTGTAATATCACCTCTTCAAACATGGGTTATGTAGCCCCACCTCTCCACACATGGGTTGTGCAGCCCCGCCTCTCCAAAAATGGGTTGTGCAACCCCGCCTCTCCAAACATGGGTTGTGTAGCCCCACCTCTACACACATGGGTTGTGTAACCCCACCTCTACACACATGGGTTGTGTAACCCCACCTCTACACACATGGGTTGTGTAGCCCCACCTCTACACACATGGGTTGTGTAGCCCCGCCTCTACACACATGGGTTGTGTAGCTCTGCCTCTCAAAACATGGGGGTTGTGTAATACCGCCTCTTCAAACATGGGTTGTGTAGCCCCACCTCTCCACACATGGGATGTGCAGCCCCGCCTCTCCAAAAATGGGTTGTGTAATCCCACCTCTACACGCATGGGTTGTGCAGCCCGCCTCTCCAAACATGGGTTGTGTAACCCCACCTCTACACACATGGGTTGTGTAGCCCCACCTCTACACACATGGGTTGTGTAGCCCCGCCTCTACACACATGGGTTGTGTAGCTCTGCCTCTCAAAACATGGGGGTTGTGTAATACCGCCTCTTCAAACATGGGTTGTGTAGCCCCACCTCTCAACACATGGGATGTGCAGCCCGCCTCTCCAAAAATGGGTTGTGTAATCCCACCTCTACACACATGGGTTGTGCAGCCCGCCTCTCCAAACATGGGTTGTGTAACCCCACCTCTACACACATGGGTTGTGTAGCCCCACCTCTACAAACATGGGTTGTGTAACCCCACCTCTACACACATGGGTTGTGTAACCCCACCTCTACACACATGGGTTGTGTAGTCCCACCTCTCCACAAATGGGTTGTGCAGCCCCGCCTCTCCAATAATGGGTTGTGTAATCTCACCTCTACACTCATGGGTTGTGTAGACCCACCTCTACACACATGGGCTGTGTAGCCCCAACCTCTTCAAACATAAGTGCCTAGCTCCACCTCTCCAAACATGAGTTGTGTAGCCAAGTCCCTACAAACATGGGTCAAACCATGGTTCTTTTGAAATTCAGCCTCAGTCCTTCAAACCCTTGAACCAGTTTTGATTTTTAGCTATTTGGATGTATATGGATGGGATTATACTACAATATCAAAGGAGAGTTCTATGTAAACAGCAAATGTGGTCTAAAAGAGGTGCAACCTGGTTGGACACCTTCCCATTAAACTAGCTGATGAGCTACTTTTGTTCTCTGTTGTTATAATATAACTTTACATGAAAGAGATAGACTTGTGTAGTGAAAATGCTTGCGATGCCAATCCTTTATAAATGTGCAATACACAAAGTGTCCATTAGAGGTCACTTGTGCACTGTTATATATTGCATTGCAGGCCCTATACAATTGAACATCATGTGAAATCCAGATATGATTCAACAACCTTAAAGGACATTTTTGTACTTCGTTAAAATTGCTTTCTTTACATTCTGAGTGACAGTACATAAAGCAGGAGGTGATTCCTTTGCCACTGGTTTGCTAAAGGGACATGGAAGTCAAAATTAAAGTGATAGTAAATTTGCCGCTCCTGCAAATAACCAGTCAAATATTAGTTAATTTTTAATATAACTTTCATTCATAAAGTAAGGGTTATACTGCCTAAAGGTTAAGTAAATGTTTAACATTACCCACTTTTTATATTGTTCCTCCATCTGCCGTTAAAGGGCCATAATACCCAAATGTTTAAACACTTGAAAGTGATGCAGTATAGCTGTAAAAAGCTGACTAGAAAATATCACCTGAACATCTCTATGTAAAAAAGAAAGATATTTTACCTCCAAAGTTCCTCAGTACCCACATCCCATTGTAAAGGATTTCTAAGCAGCATATTAGTATGTATGTCCGGGACAGCAGAAGGGATGAGCCTCGTGCACTCTCATGTTATTTCCCTATTCAGTGTAAGGAAGTTTAAATGAAATCTCATGAGAGTTAAGTCAAATCTCATGAGATCACAGTAAAAGAGTTCATGACCTCAGCACTGCTGATGCTGATTGGCTGCTGTTCATTTCTTCATTTTTTTTTTTTTTTTACCTGCAGCTGGGAGCAGCTGAGTATAACTTTTACACAGAACTTATTCTGCTGAGCTGAGGAGATTGTGAGGTAAAATATCTTCCTTCTTTACATAGAGATGCTCAGGTGATATTTTCCTGTCAGCTTTTTAGAGTTATACTGCATCAGTTTCAAGAGATTTAGCATATGAGTATTATGTCCCTTTAACAGCCTTTTCTTCTTTTTGTGACATTTATTCTATTTATCCAATCATAATGTGTGCCGTACGGCGCTACAAGGAAAAAAGCTAGTGTCGGAGCTGCTCATGCACTCTGATTTCTAGGACTCATGGGCTGCTCTCTATGTTACTAAAGAACACAAACAGGAAGTGTAGGGGCAGAGGAAGCTGTTGAATATGTCAGGAATAAATCAGAAATGTATTAAAAATATAAAAATAATAATTTTGCGGGGGGCGGAGCCGGCCGAAGATCGTAATGGCCGCATGATTCTTAGCTCCGGTTAGAGGAGCTCTTTCCACGGCAGTATCAGGGGACATACCGGCAATTGTAAAGCCGGTAAAAACAACCTAATACTAGGCGAAGCCTAGAGGCATCGAACAAAAAACTTTTGAGGCTTTGCCGAGGCGACTGAAGACTGCATCATATCCCGGAGCGTGTCAGGCCTAAGTGCTCACCATGTCAAAGTGAAAAGCTAACACACGCGCCATCGCTACCAGGGGTAAGAGTACAGCACTCCATCTACTACATGGATGTCTTACAGTTACCCTCTTAGAGACAATAAACGGAGGCTTTGTCGGCAGCATGACTTACTATTTGGGAAACAGACCAACATTGTGTTTATTAATGGAGTCGGTTTAGGCCCTCTCCGGACAGTTTATTATTAACTCCTGGGGCAGAAGCATTATATTTCCCGCAAATCCAGCCCTTTAAAAACCACGCAACACAGCGTTTAGGGGTGTGCTGCTACCGATTAGAAAACAACTTTAAACATGTGAACAGCTCCCAACACGCACCGCCTTAAGCAACCGAAAACGACCCTGATCTGCAGAGGTACAAAAGCCTGAAAGTGCCCAAACCAATCCTCAAATAGTGGTGCCTAGGCAGATTAGTACAGATTGGCAACGCTCTTGTTGTAAGGACACTGTTTTACAGCTCATTAAAAAGGACGTTTGCTTATTTATTTTTATTGCATCTTCACCCTGGGTTGTGATAATACTTGTCACCACAGTGCAGCAAAGTGTACAAGCTGATTCTTAACCACACTGATTCTACAAAGCCAGAAATGGCGTCTAGACGCACACCCAGGCCAGACAAAAATACTAAGGGCCTAACAACTCCCAATGCTAAAATGGACAACTTTTTTAAAGTCATGGAATCCTCCATGTCTGCTACAGCTGAACAGCCAGATGCTGAACAGACCACTTCTGAGATGGATTCTCCTGCTCTCCTCACTATAGCTGATATACAGAATCTGCCGACTAAAGCGGACTTTGCCTCTTTTTTCACCCAAGTTGGGAAACTTATTAAAGATGGACTATCTGACGTCAGGAAAGATCTCTCAGACTTGGGGGATAGAGTTATGCAGGCAGAGGAGGATTTGGAACAATTTTCCAATACTACAGAACTTCAAAACCGTACTCTTCAAGTGCATGATGATATGATACTACAGCTTCAAAACCAAGTCGAGGATTTAGACAACAGAGGGAGACGGCAGAATCTAAGAATAAGAGGCGTCTCAGAGACAGTTACAACATCCCAAATCCAACAGCACCTGCAGCAACTGTTCCAACACATCTTGCAAGAAGATATACCAGTTATCCCCTTAGACAGAGCCCACCGGGCCTTACGTCCGAAGCCACCAGAAGATAAGCCACCCAGAGACATAATTCTGCGATTTCAAAACTTCAAAGACAAGGAGAAAGTGATGACAGCCTCGCGGAAAACACGTCAAATCTTGTTTGAAGGAGATGCAATACAGATATATGCAGACCTAAGTAACATTACACTCTCCAAGCGCAGGGAGGCGAGATATCTCACAATGCACCTCCAGGATTTAAAAATACCCTACAGATGGGGTTTTCCCTTCTGTATTAAAGTGCTACACAACTCCCAGATTGTCACATATAGTCACCCAGATGACCTAGAGCAATTTTGCAGCAGTTTAAAGATTCCACCTCCATCTATAAGCTCATCTGAATCCACTTCAAGATCAGGAGATAACTCACTATCACCAGCACCGAAACAACAAAGACTTGCCTGGACAAAAGTTTCCAAGAAAACTAACAAAGGGAACCAGAAAACAGCCCAGCAGGAAGGAGAAATAACCTGAAATAAAGGACTTAAGAAACTGGTCCGCCTCATAATTGCCTATTATTCGGTAGAATACTATGCCAGGAATCTAGAAGTTTCTGGTAACCTGTGTAGGAAATGTTTTGTGTCCCTATACAATTGTATTATTACTGTAGAATAGATTAAAACTAGTATGCCAAACACTAGCCACCCCTCAGATAGTCCCCACTACCTGGTATTCAAATCTCAGATGGAAATGCTCCGTCATGGTAATTCTCTCTATTTACTATGACCCCCCCATCTTGTACGAGATACTGTTTTAAGTATTGTTGTTTTGTTATGTTATTGTTAATAGATTATATGTTTTACTTATTTTCTCTATTCCTTCCAGCGGATCCTTACACTAGAGGAGATCGCTGTTCCCTATACAACCCCTCTTTTCCTTCTTACCCTTTTTCTGACAGAGACGCAGCGGAAAGACATCAACAGCGAGCTTTCATACTCGGGTACTGTGACATGCAGCACGTAAACAATCACATTGAACTAGCAGACACCCCTTCCAATTCATATATAGCAATTGATAGGCTCTGCAAACAACACTACATAAACACTCTTCTTCATAACACGTATGGCAGTCCCTGATATGTTATTAATTTCCCAAAATGTTAAAGGCCTAAACTCACCCACTAAAAAATCCATTGCCCTCAATTGGTTTCATAAACATAAAGGAGAGGTGATCTTCCTACAAGAGACACACTTTTGCAAACATATGACACCGAAATGCTCCTCTAAACAATTTCCAATAGGATATTTTAATTCAGCACCTACTAAGCGGAACGGAGTAGGCATCCTATTTAGACACAATATCCCTTTCCAACTCACTCAGCAATATACAGACAATGAGGGACGATTTTTGATTTTAGTAGGTACAATATACAACCATCCAACCACACTTGCAACATATTATGCGCCAAACACTGGCCAGGCCCGTTTTTTCAAAAAACTGATTAGAAATTTATTAGAGGTAACACAGGGGGTGCTGATTCTAGCAGGAGATAGCAATGTAGCTATGGAACCGCCATTAGATTGCTCTAACAAAAAGAGCTCAATGCCCAAAAGCTCCCTGGGTGCCATCTCTAGGGCCCTGCGCAGTGCAACGCTATTAGACACCTGGAGAATCCAACACCCCGAACAGAAGACATATAGCTTTTATTCAAACCCTCAGAAGTCATATTCCAGAATAGACCACATATTTATAGACCAGAGGAGCCTACCCCTAGTGAAGCACTCGGAAATTCTGCCGACCCCATGGTCTGACCATTCGATGGTAACGCTATCCCTGGCCCTACCAGATAAACCCCTATCTGACCCTCATTGGCGACTAGACGAAACGCTTCTACTGCAGCCACTAATTAAAGATAAAATTACGCGCTCGCTCAAAGACTATTTTTTACAAAATGCTATCCCAGATACATCCCCCGCCCTTGTATGGGAAGCACATAAAGCAGTTGTGAGAGGGGAATTCCTAAAGCAGAAATCTATTGCAAGGAAAAACTATAATGGGTAATATAAGATATTAATCCATCAACTCCGAGATATTGAGAGACTACATATGCAAGCCCCATCCAATGAACAGCACATAATTCAATTGACTAAGACTAGACGCGAGCTGAATGATCTACTCAATAGAGAGGCACAACGTAAGGCAACCTATTTAAACAAACTTTATTTTGTAGAAGGTAATAAGGCAGGTGGCTGGCTAGAGCCCTTAGAAATCGCACAAATAACCAATTTATCCGTAAATTGTCCCTTCCAACCACACAAGGGGAATACACCCACGACAGTAGAGCAATTGCAAATGTATTTGGAGATTATTACAAAAAGCTCTATAATATTCCTGCAACTCCATACTCCACAGACAACGAGGCAATAGACTCTTACATTCTAGGGGCCAAAGTTCCAACTCTACCTAACCATACCTCAAAGCAAATGGAGGGCCCCATATCCCTAGAAGAAGTCTTAGCAGCCATAAATAGTGCACCACTGCGTAAAAGCCCTGGCCCCGATGGCCTATCGGCCTCATACTACAAGCAGTTCCAGTCCATCCTGGCACCTCACCTCACTAATCTATTCAACTCCCTTGATAAAGATGGACTACTCTCCCATAACCTTTTAGAAGCACACATATTGGTTATCCCCAAAGCAGGAAAAAACCCCACGGAACCAAGTAGTTACCGCCCTATATCCCTATTAAATGGGGATATAAAAATATATGCCAAAATACTAGCGAACCGGATTAGCAAAATACTTCCAACTCTAGTGCATGTAGACCAAGCCGGCTTTGTTCCGCTCAGGGAGGCCAGAGACAACACGATTAGGGTTCTCCATTTAATGGAATTTGTAAAAACAAAACAAATACCCGCTGTCCTGGCCTCCACTGACGCGGAAAAGGCCTTCGATAGGCTGAACTGGCCTTTCCTGCTTAGCACACTTAAACATTTTGGCTTCGGGGAACTAATGATCAAACGAATATTTCACCTATATAATGGTCCCTCGGCAAAAGTCCGCGCAAATGGGGTATTATCACACAGCTTTCATATTCATAACGGGACCAGACAAGGTTGTCCGCTGTCACCCATACTTTTTGTCCTCACGATGGAGATCCTAGCTTGTCATATCAGGAAAAATCCAGACATACACGGTATTAACATTGGTCCAGACTCACACAAACTAGCTATGTTCGCGGACGACGTGCTGGTCACCTTAACGCTCCCCGACATATCCATGCCCAACCTGACCCTGGAATTTGACAAGTTCAGTAGATTTTCGCATTTTCACATAAACTATTCAAAGTCAGAACTCTTAAATATCTCTATGACTACCAATACCTTTGCAGCTTTCGCACCAGCGTGTCCATTTAAAATTCAAAACTCGCATCTAAAATATTTAGGCATAGTATTGTCCTCTAGTCCAGAGCGATGGTTCGCTCTAAACTACCGGCCCCTCCTACACTCTATACAGCACTCTCTATACTCCTGGAAGGACAAACCCCTGTCATGGTGGGGCAGGATACAGTCTATCAAAATGACAATACTCCCGAAAATGTTGTATATACTACAGGCAATGCCAATCGCCCTTCCTAAAACATTCATACAACAGCTTCAAAAAGCTGTGAATGCCTTTGTGTGGGGTAAATCTTGTCCAAGGATAGCGCGGGGAACAATGTATAGATCCCTCCAGAATGGAGGACTGGGATTGCCAGACATAAGCTTATATTATCATGCATCGGTGCTGCAGAGAATACTAGATTGGCATTGTAGAAAAGACTCTAAGGCATGGGTAGCGATTGATTCCCAGTTGCTTAGATCCCCTAACCCAGGCCCTCTTTGCTGGCTCCCTAAAATCAGGCGCACCCCTCCTTGCCAATCGTCTATACTCTATCGACATATATTTAGCACATGGGATCACTTAATCAAAACAGCCCTGACATTGTCTACACCTGCTTCCCCGCTTACTCCAATTTTCCCCAACATAGAACTGATGGGGGGCTATGATAACAGGAAAAAAGACACACTAATTACTGAGCTGCTAGACTCCGTTCCCATAGCACACCTGATTACGCAAGGCAAACTAAGAACTAGAGAGGAACTTGCACCAATTTTATTTGGCTCCTTTGTCCCGTGGCTAAAATATGCGCAATTGCGACACTTTATCATGACATCTCCCAATAAGGTAGACCTTCTAAGATTGCCGACACCATTTGAGCAAATCTGCTTAGCAGGGAAAACTGCCAGAGGTACACTTTCACTAGCTAAAGGGATACTCCAAAATGCACAAACCCCCTCACTTCCCCCATATGTAGCTAAGTGGCACAGAGAACTAGATATGGCGATAGATACTAAACAATGGCTACAAATATATCAGAACACACGTACCTCCTCCACTTCCCCTAAGGTTATTGAACTCAACTACAAAGTGCTTATGCGCTGGTACTTGACACCAGCTAGGCTAAACAACATTTACCCCGCCTCCTCATCATTATGTTGGAGAGGCTGCAATGAACGGGGCACCACTCTGCATATGTGGTGGTCATGCCCCAAACTTCACTCATATTGGGAGGGAATAGAGTCCACATTGGGAAAATTGGCAGAGGCGGCCTTCTTTCTAAACCCAAAATTGATCCTCCTAAACGAGACCCCCCCTCTCCAATGTAAAATTAGAAAAACACTGATACGTATTGGACTCAATAGCGCCAAATCACTGATCGCCCTATATTGGAAATCCCCCACAATACCATCACAAGACAGCTGGTTACAAAATACAGACAAGATGCTCTCATGTGAAGAATATGGCTATTTTAAAAGAGGTAAATCTGTATTTTATGCAGATATCAGATTTTACTGGGACTCTGTTACTGCCACTCAAACACAATAGACCCCCCACACACCAGACGCATCTTTAGAGTAAGGAAATTAGGAACACTTTCCGGAACATACAATTCTTTTTACGCCACTGGTGCGGATGTTTTAATAACTTAATCGCAAACATCACATCAGGGATGTCTCTGTCAGATACCCCCCCCCCCTTTTCTCCCATCCCCCCTCTCCCCCTCTGTTGCTTCTCTGTACTTATCTTTGGTTGGATTAGGGATTGATTTTAGACTTATGTATAAGAAGTTATAGCACATAGTAATTGCTTCACACCACCTATGACTTATGGGCAAGAATTTGACTAACATCTCCAGAAAACGAATATGGATAATAAAAGACTTTGTTAATGACTGTAACAACTGAGACATTATATTCCAGAAGCCCATGGATCAGATATCTGTTGTTTGAAAACTGTGGCTATTTGCAGTCTAGTCGTTTAGATCTTTACGATTTGTATGCTCAATTCAGATCCCTGTGATTTCTTTTCTTTTGTTAAAAGGATGTTTTATTTGTTGTCAAAATCAATAAAAATGTATCTTTAAAAAAAAATAATAATAATAATTTTGCAGTTTTAGTATTGAGGTTATGTAGATTTAATAAATGTGTTTTAAATAGGTGAAACTTACCATCACTTTAAACTTTAATAATTCAGAGTATACAATTTTAAAAAAGCCTTTCCATTTTACCCATATTATCAAATGTAACTCTGTTTTCCTTGATTAAAACTTGGTCCCTTTTAGGACATACTGAAATAGTCTCAGGAGTGTGAACATGTTTTGAGCAGTATATTTATAACATTGTTACCCACATTGTTGCAATTACTGCTGCCATATAGTGCTCTAAACATGAACACCCCTGAGACTACTTCAGTATGGTCCCATGGAAAGTAACTAAGGTTAAAAAAAAAAAAAAGTTATCCAGAGAAAGAGGTACATTTGATAATACATAATCTACATCTGCATACGCTGTTTCCTAAATGACAAAGAACTGGCAATGCACAGCAAGAGAGAATTCTTGCCAATACAGAAGATGAAATGTCCTGGGAAATGTGTTTGGAAGGTAAGTGAAATGGGGAAAAATGCAAACCTAGCTGTACTGAATTAAAAGGATGTAATCCAGAAGGACAACCCTTGAAGGAGCAGATCAAAAGAGAAGGGTAAAACCCACAATGGCCTAAGAAAAATAGAATGAAAAGTGTTCCATGTGTCTCAAACAGAATTGTTTAAATAAGGATTGTAGAAGTGATTGCCTTTTTTAGAAACCACGTTGACCAGAGCAAAGTTAAAATAAATCAGGGTTTAGAAATAGAAGCTTTAGATATGCTGGGGAGACAGATTAAGAATCCTGCCAATAGTAAAATCAAATCTGTCAACCAAAATGTGAAATTGAGGCTTGAACTAGACTAGCCTACTTGTTTTTATTTAGTATTATGTATAGAGTGATAGTACGAGGAAAAATATAAAAAAATTCTCAGGAATGGCATGTGTATCCACAGTATCCACAAAGGCTGCCTGAGGATCTTCAGTCCTGAAACTGAAAAGAGGAACCTTGAATTTTCAGTTAGAAGCCATAAGATTTACTGAGGGAGTGCCTCGGAATGCAATGAGTTTTAAAAAAGGGAAATCCTAGGGACACTAATATCATGCAGGGTAGAGATCACTGTGAACTATATTTGAAATAACAATTGGCCTGCAGAGATGGCTTATTTTACAGTAATTATACAATCAAATGAGATTAGCTTTACATACATATACCTAGGACATATATCGCAATAGATCTAGTTTGATTGTATAACGGACCATAATTAGCATAGTAGTACATATTCCTATATATATATATATAATTTATTTTTTTATTTTATAATATTATATAATACTATGTTGCTCAGGAGCTATTATCGATCCAAAAGTTTAGTTAAGATTCTATTTTGTTTTCACCATTAGTTTAGGCCTATCAATATGCACAATATTGATGCATACTTATTTTTACTTATAAACATGACTCTATATTTAATTTTAAACTTCATGCAATTGTAGTTACTATAAAAAAAAAGATTGGGCTCTTACCACTGACAGGTAAGAGAATCCTATATTTGTTCACTGCATGGTCAGTACAATTTATATATGATGTTTTTTTTATCTCAATAAATGTACGTAGTGAACTGTCTCATACGTACAATATGTCAGGGTATGTAAGAGAATAATGACATGATGTTAAGGGAGAGCTTATGGAAAGGGTATGTGGGAATTTTTGTTTTTTCATATTTAGAGCTTCTGGGGTGAGATACACCAGATATAAAGTGGATACTTCCTATATATAACTGTCCAATCCCAGAGCCAAAGTA
The DNA here is from genome assembly GCF_027579735.1 of Bombina bombina. Lineage (NCBI taxonomy): Eukaryota > Metazoa > Chordata > Amphibia > Anura > Bombinatoridae > Bombina > Bombina bombina. The sequence goes on from NC_069504.1 coordinate 1,071,917,712, forward strand.
GTATGTGAAAGTAATGTAGAAAAGTTCTGTGCCAGGAAGGACACTTGTAATTCACAGTAATAGAACTTAGCCGAAGAGAATCCATTCCATAGTTCGAGAAATAAAAAGGGAGCAGAGCTACAAGTAAATCAGCCTTCTCCAAGAGGAAACTTACAAAATAAACTGGGAAGTAGGCTGGAGAAAGAGGGTTTCCTACTTAAAATGTGAAAGTTATATAGAAAAGTTCAGGGCACTTACAGTTCTCCCTAATGGAACATGGAGTGTTCAGGACAGAGTATCTAAGGATGAAGAAAATTCAGTCTCCATAGGAAAACTTAAACAAAATGGAGGGAGAAGGAAGTGGGCTGGTGGAGGAAATAATTCTTTTTGATACTTCTTGTTTTATAGATAATAAAGTAATAATGATTGCAAAGGTTTCTTTCTAGTGTTGCTGTTGAGGGACTGTGAATATGCACTTCCATAGTCTCCAACCTGTACCTTGTGGAAGAGGCCTTGGTTGGGCAGGAAGCCCTCCTGCACCCTGTGGTCCTGGCTGTGGTTGCATCTGTGGCTTTAATGGCTGTGGCTGCATCTGCTGTGGCTGAAAGACAAACATTATTTTATTCACTTAGAATGAGCAACACAGATTTCAAGAATTGGCTAAGTGGACTCAAAAACCAGCTCCAAATACGGATTCTCATAAAGAACTGGAGACTTCATAATTGGAGTTTCCCATCTGTTGCTGAAGCAGTTACGGTGACTTAGTAAATATCATAGCAGTTTAATAAAACATGTTATATCTATGTTGCTAGAATGTCAGCCAGTGTGTTTATGACATATAGATGTGACTATGTTAATCATTCTGCACAGGTGTATTTAAAGGGATATGAAACCCCAAAATAATTAGTTTGTGATTCAGATAGAGCATAACATTTTTTAAAAAGTTTCCAATTTACTTCTAATATCAAATTTGCTTTATTCCCATGGTATTCTTTGTTGAAGAGATACCTAGGTAGATGTCTGGATCACTATATAACAGGAAATAGTGCTGCCTTCTAGTGCTCTTGCAAATGGATATCATTCTTGCAAAACTGCTTCCATATAGTGCTCCAGACACATGCATGCTCCTAAGCTTACCTCCCTGCTTTTCAACAAAAGATACCAAGAAAACAAGGAAAATTTGATAATAGAAATTAAAAATAAAGTTGTTTAAAATGATTGATCTATATTAATCATAAAGAAAAATGAGGGTTTTATATAAAAATTGAGATATTTCAATATGTTGGCCCTCATCCCTAGATAATACTCACTAGTGAAAGGGCTCTCCTAGGTGAGGAAGGACAGAAAAGACCACTCACCCACTTTTCACACTTAGCTATGTCCAGAACATTGTGGACAATAAAACAAGAGAAGGAATCCTGGTAAGTATTATGTAGGGATATTAGCAAAGATATAGAAATGAATATAGTTTGCATTTCATTTTTAGCTCTCTCTGGCTAATACGCTAATACTCAACCATGAAATGAATACAAAAGGAACACAAAAAGATATTTATTGTGACAAAACAGATTTCGGAGTTTTCCTAACTCTGCTGTAGCTGGCTGTTGAATATCCACCTTGAAATTCTCTCATATCCACCCTATGAAAAGATAAGTCACACTACCATGGTATTGGCTTCTGGTTTTGGTTGTCTTGGAGGAGACAAATTAGTCTAAAGTTCAATTCAGGTAACTCAATTTATCTGTTACCATGCAGAAGATCTTCCTGTGAAATTGCCACTCTGTTTGATACATTTGATTTATAATACAGATTTACTAGAAAGATGAACTGCATCTACCCATGGGCACACAAGAATGGTGATTTCACTTCCCTGTGAAAGAGCTATGGGACTCTTTGTCCTTCCTTTTAAAAGTATTACATTGTTGTAATGTTTTATGTGAGGATAATGATTGTTTTTTAAAGTAACTCTTGAATATGAGATGATTGCCTGCTACTGAAACATGGAGCTAGACATCCTTGAGGTCTATAGAGATTTAAACCACATTACCAGGAACCAACTTCATAGTCAATAAAATTCCCCCTTGAACCTTTTCTTCACAAGATACTTGTTTGATAACCTGAGGTCTAAAACAAACCTTCATGATCCATCCTTTTTTATTTAATTTTGGAAATAGCAGCTTGTCTATGTACTAAAAGAGAACTCATCTCTTCTGGTTCCTCTGGTAGTGATGAATTTACAAAGCAATACACCACCGAAATGTACTTGAACTCGTAAAGATAACCCCTCTAAAAGATGTCCAGAACCCATTTGTCTGAGATTGATTATATTTAAATGTGTCTCAATTAAGCCAGAAGTTCCCCAAAATAGGACATTCTGGACATTCACACTATCACAGTGATTTGTTCTTCTGGGCTAAAAAATACATTTCTGAAGTCCAATCTTGGTTACTCTATGGAGGTTGCAGCCAAGAATAAGATGTTGGCATCCTGGATTTAGAAACTTGTGGTTAAAGAAGGACTCTTACCACCAATTATTTTTGAAATCAGGGAATATAATTCTTTTCCAAACAGCACAGATATTTCATTTAGCAAATTAAAAATATTCACCTTAAATATGGAGTCTGTTTTACAGTGTCAACGCCAAATTAGTTCTCACCTTGGCCCTTGCATTTTTTAGTATTTCTGTAACTGATTCCATCCAGAAATATGTGCCTTTTCAGATATGAAAGAACTGGATGAAAGCTGTTCTCATGACCTGTTAACAAGTCTATGTTGCAAATTAGAGGGTGCATTCTCTGTAGCTTTAACAAGAGAAAACATAGTTAAAATTTGGTAAAATACTGCCAGATTTGGTCCATTTTCCTTTCCATAATGTCTCTAAAAACTTTAGAATCATCTGTGGGGAAACAACATTCTTTTATAGAAAGTTCTGTAATAGCAGCCTCCAATTTAGGATTGGAAAACAGTGATTTTACAGACTTTTAGAAACATGGAACTGTTAGCAAATGTTATCATATAAATTTCCTTTATTGCATCAGAAATAGTAATCACTACAGAACTTTAAGATAGACTTAGGGCTCATGTGAGACTCTTAACTGCAAGTTAAAAAGCAGTGGTCACCTCAGAGGTAGCAGAGTTAAAGCATACTGAAGTGCACAAAATCTAGGGGGCGGACACCAGTTGCTGTTAAATGCAGACATAGGGACTGATTTACCAAACCGTTAATTGGCCCCAATGCAGCTGTTTCCGCACGAGCCTTCAGGCTCACCGGAAACAGCAGTTAAGAAGCAGCGGTCTTAAGACCGCTGCTCCTTAACTCGTCCATTACCTCTGAGGTGGCGAACAGCAATCAACCTGATCGAATACGATCGGGTTGATTGACATTCCCTGCTAGCAGCCGATTGGCCATGAATCTGCAGGGGGCGGCATTGCACAAGCAGTTCACCAGAACTGCTTGTGCAATGTTTAATGCAGACAGCGTATGCTGTTGGCATTCAGCGATGTTGGGCGGGCATGATCCGCTCAGCGGATCATGTCTGCCCGACATATGATAAATCGGCCCCATAGGATGCTGCTTATACGTCCTGATACCTGGAGGTTGAAAAATGACACGCTTATTGGTTGCTAGCAGGGGGTGTCAATCAACCCGATCGTATTTGATTGGGCTGATTGCTGTCCGCCACCTCAGAGGTGGCGGACGAGTTAAGGAGCAGTGGTCTTAGGACAGCTGCTTCTTAACTTCTGCTTCAGGCGGACCTAAAGCGGAGTGGGTCGGAAGCAGCAACCGCTGCTTCATTAATCGACCCCTTAAAGTATTTAATAGATCTAATTTCTAAAAGAACAGAAAGCTTTAATACAGCTGGGACATTTGGTGAATTGGAGTCCATGATTTTCTTGAGACTTAGGGCCTGATTCTCTAAGGCTATCAATTCAGGTGAGATTATATAAAAAGCTCTGGCAGCACTTCACAGGATTCTCTAAACACAAATTTCACTTTGAAAACTCTGTATCTCAATAAGGGGCACCTAAATACAATATAGTGCTCAATAAAATAAGCAGTTTAAAAAGCATATTTAAAATGGAAAGTAAAAATGATATTAATAAATAATAAAATTGTATTTAATGTCATAAAGTAATGTCAAAATATGAAGTTAAAATTGTACAAAAATGTACAAAATTCAAAGGGTTTTTTCCTAATGTCAAAAAAGTTCCACAGCCATGTGAGTGGGTTGAACAGGGGTATTCTATGGCCGTGCCTGGAGTTTTCTCACAGGTGTCAGTGTATTCTCTAAGCATTTTTGCAGGTTTTGCTGTTATTTATTTTTAAATTTATGCTGGTGATTTTGTTTCAAAATGCTCAATGCACTTATTGCAGAAATAGGAAAAGATATACGTGAAACTAGAAGTGAACAAAACGTATGCTTAACAAAAAGGTTGACATGAAGAATTCACTCCATGCTGGCAAACTTTAAAGAACTGGCCTTTTGGACTCTCTACAAAGCATTCCAATGTTACTAGCAGAAGAAAATTGTGCAGAATTTCCACCATAACTTCTTATTGTGGAAGCCTCTCTGGGCGAAGGCATACAAAAAGCACAGTGAATAAGTTTTTGAAACATAAAGCCACCATAAAATAAAAAGAATACAATAGCATAAATATAAATTAACCTTTATCTTTGGGATTTAGAAACAGCAGAGCACTTTGCAGGTATTTATGTAGGTAGGTCCATATGAAGAAACTGAAAGGGGCCATGAATAGCTGCTTATTAGATGTCAGGAAGACACCTCAGTGTGTTCTGTTTGCAAATATATTCTATGGTATTTAGTGGCATAAACAAACAGCCCCCATGTTCCCACGCCATTGGGTCACTCTCTGTACGCACATACTACAGGTGTGAGCTATATATACTGTGCTATGGGTGCGTACTTGATATTATCCAAAATGGCAGTGCCCTTTAGAGCTTCCATGGCCAAAGGGATGCTCTGGAATAGCACTCGCTATACCAGCCTGGAGCAAGGCACCAACAACCAGCAGCAGTTTTTGAATGTCTGACCATCCAAGGTGACTATCAAATGGAAAAAAGCTGCCAATAAAGTAAAGTAGAATGTTCTTAGTACTGTCCATCTTGAGAGGAAAGTAAAAGAGAAGAGTGATAAGGGGTCAGTAAGGGCAGTCACTTTTAAGGGGGATCAAGGAGAAGTGATCTTTTCTATCCTATCTCCTTAAGGAGACAACTTTCAATGTTGAGTATAAGCCAGGATAAAACAAGGCTTTTTATTTTGTTCCTGTTTATATATGTATAACAGTGTTGCACAAATAGATGGGATCGATCTTTTATATTTTTGAGTGACATTTTCCATATGACATTAGTCTGATCTGAGTAATTCTCTATTGCATCCATGGTCTTATCAGCAGCTTTTAAATAAATTATATGTTTACCTGGGGTCTGGGTGGAGATGTAGTTGCAGGCTTCATCTGAACTTGCTGGGTCATCTTAGTGATCACGAGATCAGCCACAAGCTGACGATCATCCTCCACATGTTCTCCAATCAGAGGCATGGAGCTGTCCATCACCTGGATCCAAAAAAGTGTTATAGGTCATAATAAAGTGAAATTAACATATGCTCCCAACTGTCATAGACGGAACCTACAGCAATCTACCTCTCCTGCACTTAAACCTTTCCTTCCCGCTTAGTCCCATCACCATATTTCATGTACAGACTGGTTACACCACGCTGTGCTGCCACTCATCTAAAATATTAATGTTTTTTACTTCTTTAAACTTCTTTGGCTGCTAAGCCATTTCCCACCTGTGTGCTAAGCTGGTTTTGAGCTTTTTGTTGCAGTTCACGTTTAAACACTTTTAGTTTTAGGAGTAAAGTTTGTGTGAATAAACTATATATTGTTTTTTTCAGCAGACCTAGCAGATTCGAACTATACCATTATTATATGTGTATGTATCATCAGATTTAAAAAATAGTGCATAAAATGTGAAAAAGTGTATTTGTTTACTCCTGACAATAAATAATAGTATGTATTAATTTTATTTTTCTAAGCTCTACAATCAAAACCTGTGTGGATAAATATTTGTAGTAGGTAACCTGTCTGAAATAAGCAGAAATATCACTGTTTTCCCACTGTTTTATTGCAGACATGTCAATTTAATAAATGATCAAAAACAGCATTTTAGAATTTACTGTACTGTTTTCAGCAATTAAACAGTTCTATCCACCTGAGAAATTAAAATGGGGTACACAAAGCACACATCTGCAGAAAGTACACCCCTTGGTGCATCAAATGAGGGGCTACAAGTATTTCTAGCATGAATTTGGGGTGCACAGCAATTAATGAAATATGTTGCATTGCTTAAAAAATATAATAATACTAAGCAAAGAGCCATATTCCACTTATTATTACATTGTCTAATTTTGTGCTAGCAATACATATAGCCCCTCATTTGATGCGCCAAGGGGTGTACTTTCCAAAAATTTGTTCTTTATTTAATGAATCTTAGTTTCCCAGGTTTCTACAGCTGTCTGATTGCAGACATAACCCATAAAAGTTGAACAACTATTTTTTTTTCTACTATTTCAAGTTTGTCATGTCTGCAATTAAACAGTTCTAGCCCCTTGGAAAATTAAAATATGGTACACAAAGCACACATTTGTATAAAGTACACCCTTTAGCGCATCAAATGAGGGGCTACATGTATCTCTAGCACATAATTGAGGTGCTTAACTAAGGAACTCTCACTGGTCCAACAGCGGATTAGGGCTTTTTACTAAGCCTGATGAAACAGCCTTTGCTGGCTGAGAAACGCGTTGCTATCTTTTAATCTTTTAAATAAAGTTTTGCTACTTACCACTTGTTGCCTGCTTGTTCTATACCGTGTAATCCCTAATCCGCTGTTGGACCAGTGAGAGTTCCTGACTGCCGGTGATTAAGTCTACTTGGTGACCATATTGATCCCAGTTCGCCTCTGTAGCACCAAGGGAGGTGCTTCTCCAAATGTGAGTGTTTTTCATTATTATATCATCTTTTTGCATCAGCAATGCAAGGCCATATAGGCACCCTTCTGTGCTTTGTATTGTCCTCTACAGATTATCACACATTCACCGGAGGTCAGTCTTCTGGGTGACCGCTTTTGACCCCAGACTACTCCTTCTACACCACTAGGGGTGTCTGATCTCATGTGAGTGCAACCATTTCACCCTCATCATATCAAAATATATCCTACAATATTAGGCCATGTGGCGCTTCTGTTTTCCTTTTTTCGCTGCAGATTGCTGATTCTGGGTCGCAGCCTTGATCCTCCACAGACAGCTGCCTTGATTGTGCCAACTGATTTACCCACATCATTACCATCTACAAGTTATTTAAGGATTTTTCTTTTAATCAACTGTAGAATATATGTATTTTTGATTTACCATTGTGCATATTGATACACAAGTGCTACCATACTTATTGGCACCATTGTGTAGGAATTTCCAGTGTACACATTAGGGGCGCCCCCTATTATTTTTCAACACCAAACAATACAGCCTGCAAGGTGTGGTTCCCTTATTAACAGTTTCACTGCTTGGCCGCTCACAAAACTGTTGTTAGAGGGAACACTGACTGCTACCCATGGCAATATATTTGTTTAGAAAACAAACTGCTGAATGCATATGCCTAGAAATCACAATAATTTAGAAACTATATTCAATCCCAAATCATTTCCTGCCTAGACTATTAGAAATGCATTTCTAATTGGCTTTCTGATTATATGATTATTCTTACTCAAACATATAGTGAGTGATGTCATCAGACTAATCTGTTTCATGTGATTCTCTTTTGTTCTTTACATCATCTCTCTATAGCCTTCAGAAGTCAAGGAACATAGAATTATTTTTAGGAACATAGAAAAAAATAAGTAAATTAAATAACTTTGCCTCTTTATACTTCCTCAGGTTTACCTATCATCTACATTAATTAAAGGGACAATCTAAAGGTAAAATTGCATGTTCTGATTCATTACAGAATGTTTACTGACTAGCTTACTATGGGCTAGATTACAAGTGGTGCGCTATTTACCACTCCTGCAAAAGCATTATCTTTGCTAGAAGTTAACTTTTTGTCCACATCTTTGCTAGTATTGTAAGTTGAAAGTAAAACGTTTGTGTGCGAGTGAAACCCAAATGCATGCAAGGAGTTGGACATCAGATATCGATACTGGGTTAACATATTTTCCCCATAGACTTCAACGGAGTGTGCAAATTAAAAACACCTTACACCTATACTCGCACGCTAACTGAGCTATTAAAGGGACAGTCTACTCCAGAATTGTTATTGTTTAAAAAGATAATTCCTTTATTACCCATTCCCCAGTTTTGCAAAACCAACACTGTTATATTAATATACTTTTTACCTCTGGGATTACCTTGCTTCTAAGCCTCTGAAGACTGTCCCCTTATTTCAGTTATTTTGACAGACCTGCAATTTAGCCAATCAGTGCCCTCTTATAAGTAACTTCACGGGCTTGAGCACAATGTTATTTGTATGGCACGTATGAACTAACACCCTCTAGCTGTGAAAAACAGTTAAATGCATTCAGATAAGAGGTGGCCTTCAAGGGCTTAGAAAGGTACCTAAGTTTAGCTTTCAACTAAGAATACCAAAAGAACAAAGCAAATTTGATGATAAAAGTAAATTGGAAAGTTGTTTTAAATGACATGCCCCATCTGAATCATGAAAGTTTAATTTTGACTAGACTGTCCCTTTAATATTGTACATTCCAATGTTATTTATAATGAAATATATGTAATACAGGTAGAAAACCCTTTATCCAAACTTCTTGGGACCGGAAAAGGTTTGGATCCTGGAATAGTTTGGATTTTGAAATATTGCATTTTTAAAACTGGACAGTTTAAAAAGGAGATGGGACCATTTGTACTTTATTAGAACCTCTATAATAATTATTAATATTTTTTACATTATTTTTCTATTTAATATTTACATACTCCTTAAGATAACTGTCTTCAAGTGCACTAACCCGAAACCACATTACACCTACAGCGCTAAACCTGAATTGCAATTTGCATATTTTATATTCTAATTTTCTTCACATAGAAGAAAATGTTATATATATATATATATATATATATATATATATAATTATTATTTTGAAAACTATATATCTATACCTGTATATCTATATGAATATATACAGGCAACAAATCGGTAGGATTTTGGGCATTTCCCCTTCTTCAGTGCACAATATAAATATAAATTCAGTGCACTTCTTCAGTGCACAATATAAATTAAAAGATTCAAGGAATCTAGGAATCTAGTAAAAACTCGGTGCGTAAAGGGCAAAGCTGAAAACCACTTCTGAATGCACATGATCTCAGATCCCTCAGACATCATTGTCTCAAAAACCATCATGAGTCTGTAATTAATATCCGGACATGGGCTCGGGAATACTTTAGTAAACCTTTGTCAGTCAACACCATTCGCCACTGCATCCACAGATGCAAGTTAAGACTTTACTTTGCAAAGCAGAAGCCAAACATCAACACTGTCTAGAAGCGCCACGACTTCTCTGGGCTCAGTCTCATCTGAGATGGACAGTAGCCCAGTGGAATTGTGTTTTGTGGTCAGACGAGTCAACCTTTCAAATAGTTTATGGAAATAAACAGCTGTCGTGTTGTCCGGGCCAAAGAGGAAAAGGTCCATCCAAACTGTCTAAAAGCTAACATCTGTCATGGTATGGGTTTGTGTCAGTGCCCATGGCATTGGTGACTTGCACATCTGTGAGGGCACCATTAATGTAGAAAGACATGTATACATTTTGGAGCAACATATGCTGCTATCCAGACGTCCCTGCATTTTCCAGCAGGACAAAACCAAACCACATTCTGCCCGGATTACAAGCGCATGGTTGTGTAAGCAGAGAGTGCTAGCATGACCTGCCTGCAGTCCTGACCTGTCTCCGATTGAGACTATGTGGCGCATTATGAAGTGCAAAATACTGTCTTCAGTGCCCAAACACTTAATAAGTGTTATTAAAAGAAAATGTAAGGTTACACAGTGGTAAACAGTCGACTGTCCCAACTTTTTGGTGTGTGTTGCATTCATCACATTTGAAATGAATGTATATTTTAAAAATGCTCTGCTTCAGTATGTCACAGTACATGTTGGCATTCATGGTTCCCTCAATGAACTGTAGCGTGCCAGTAGCACTCATGCAGGCCCAGACCATGACACTCCCACCACCATGCTTGACTGTAGGCAAAGCACACTTGTCTTTGTACTCCTCACCTGGTTGCCACCACACATGCTTGACACCATCTGAACCAAATAAGTTTATCTTGGTCTCATCGGACCACAGGACATAGTTCCAGTAATCCATGTCCTTACTCTGCTTGTCTTCAGCAAACTGTTTGCAGGCTTTCTCGTGCATCATCTTTAGAAGAGGCTTACTTCTTGGATGACAGCCATGCAGACCAATTTAATGCAGTGTGCGGCGTATGGTCTGAGCACTGACAGGCTGACCCCCCACCCCTTCAACCTCTGCAGCAAAGCTGGCAGCACTCATACACCTATTTCCCAAAGACAACCTCTAGATATGACGCTGAGCACGTGCACTCAACTTCTTTGGTCGACCATGGCGAAACCTGTTCTGAGTGGAACCAGTCCTGTGAAACCGCTGCATGGTCTTGCCCACCGTGCTGCAGCTCAGTTCCAGGGTCTTGGCAATCTTCTTATAGCCTAGGCCATCTTTACATCTTTATATAGAGCAATAATTCTTTTTTTCAGATCCTCAGAGAGTTCTTTGCCATGAGGTGCCATGTTGAACTTCCAGGGACCAGTATGAGAGAGTGTGAGAGCGATAACACCAAATTTAACACACCTGCTCCCCATTCACACCTGAGAACTTGTAACACTAACAAGTCACATGACACTGGGGAGGGAAAATGGCTAATTGGGCCCAATTTGGACATTTCCACTTAGGGGTGCGTGTACTCACTTTTGTTGCCAATGGTTTAGACATTAATGGCTGTGCGTTGAGGGGAAAGAAGATTTAGAGTGTTATACAGGCTGTACACTCACTACTTTACATTGTAGCAAAGTGTCATTTCTTCAGCATTGTTACATGAAAATATATAATAAAATATTTACAAAAATGTGAGGGGTGTAATCACTTTTGTGAGATACTGTATATTCTGCTTTGTTTCTATGACACAAATCTCAGTTACCAGTTTGTATTTGCTATGATTATTCAGTCATTTCCCACAACTGTTTGATATACTCTTCCCCCGATGATTCAAACTTCGCATTTTCAGACGTGTTTTTTCTCACCGACCCACGCAGGGGCTGCCCTGCTGGAATTATTGTAAAAAAGGGGCAGTCCCTGCGAGTGACGAGATGTCTTCTATTAAAAGTAATGGGGCTCGCTGGAAAGGGACACTTTGCACTGAGGAGCAAAGTAAGCAGTGAGCAGGGGGAGCAATTTAAAAATTAAATCCTGCAGCGAATATAAATCGCATTATGCTGCTTTCTGCGTACAGCACCTTACAATCGACTATATTTTCGTATGCATGTGTTTGTCTATTGAGGTTATAAGTATTTTCAGTGTTTTGAGAAAAGCTCCCCACCTTTAAGTTGGTTAAAAAAAAAAGAGTGAGATCTGCAGTGCGAAAATCTTTACAGAATTACACTGGGATTAGAGAGACAATTTCATATACGCCCATGGAACGCACATGTTCAGACCATTTTACGAACAAAACAACAATTACACTTTGTATTTTGTACTTATATATACGAATTTCTGTGAGTTTTTTGCATATCCAGTGTACTTAAATTACAATTTACACTCAGCTAGATTACGAGTTTTGCGTTATGAGTGAAAAACTATCGTTATGCTTCATAAAGCTGCTTTTTTTCCCCAACGCTGCTATTACGAGTCTTGTCAGTATAGGTGTACCGCACACCTTTTTGGCCGTCACGCAACGTCAGTACCGCACTTTTAAAAAAGTCCTTTTTTCAATGGGACTTCCATAGCGCCAGAATTACGAGTTTGCCTTGGAGGCCAAAAAGTGAGCGGTACACTCTATAACCACAAGATCCGTACTGCTATTTAAAGTCAGTAGTTATGAGTTTTACGTTACAAAGCTGTAGCATAAAACTCATAACTAAAGTGCTAAAAAGTAAACTAACACCCATAAACTACCTATTAACCCCTAAACCGAGGCCCTCCCGCATCGCAAACACTAAAATAAAATTATTAACCCCTAATCTGCCGCTCCGGACATCGCCGCCACAAAATAAAATTATTACCCCTACTCCGCTGCTCCCTGACATCGTCGCCACTATAATAAACCTATTAACCCCTAAACCGCTGCCCTCCCGCATCACAAACACTATTTAAAGATTATTAACCCCTAATCTGCCGTCCGCCCACACCACTGCTATAATAAACCTATTAACCACTAAACCGCAAGCCCCCCTCAACTAAATATACTAAAATAAATTATTAACCCCTAAACCTTTGACCTCCCACATCACTAACTCTACATAAATATATTAACCCCTAACCCTAACGTAACCCTAACTTAACCCTAAGCCTAAAACCCCTAACTTAAATATAATTAAAATAAAGCTAAATAAACCTTAAAATTATTAATTAAATAATTCCTATTTAAAACTAAATACATACTTACCTGTAAAATAAAACCTAAGATAGCTACAATATAACTAATAGTTATATTGTAGCTATCTTAGGTTTTATTTTTATTTCACAGCTAAGTTTGCATTTATTTTAACTAGGTAGACTAGTTAGTAAATAGTTATTAACTATTTAATAACTACCTAGTTAAAATAAATACAAAGTTACCTGTAAAATATAACCAAACCTGCCTTACACTAAAAACTAACATTACAATAAAATAAAATAAATTCAATTAATAAAATACAATTTACTAACTTACAAAAAAAATAAACATTAAATTACAAAAAATAATAAACGAAATTATCAAAAATAAAAACAATTACTCCTAATCTAAAAGCCCTATAAAATAAAAAAGCCCCCCCAAAATAAAAAAAACCCTAGCCTACACTAAACTGCCAATGGCCCTTAAAAGGGCCTTTTGTGGGGCATTGCCCCAAATAAATCAGCTCTTTTACCTGTAAAAAAAATACAAACACCCCCAAACAGTAAAACCCACCACCCACCCAACTAACCCCCCCATCTAAATAAACCTAAGCTAACCAATGCCCTGAAAATGGCATTTGGATGGGCATTGCCCTTAAAAGGGCATTTAGCTCTTTTACATTGCAAAAAAGCCCTAAGCTAAAAAAAAAACCACCCAATTGTATTTTAATAATTTAATTTATTTTATTTTATTGTAATGTTAGTTTTTAGCGTAAGGCAGGTTAGGTTTTATTTTACAGGTAACTTTGTATTTATTTTAACTAGGTAGTTATTAAATAGTTAATAACTATTTAATAACGAGTCTACCTAGTTAAAATAAATACAAACTTAGCTGTGAAATAAAAATAAAACCTAAGATAGCTACAATATAACTATTAGTTATATTGTAGCTATCTTAGGTTTTATTTTAAAGGTAAGTATGTATTTAGTTTTAAATAGGAATTATGTAGGTAATAATTGTAAGGTTTATTTAGATTTATTTTAATTATATTTAATTTAGGAGGTGTTAGGGTTAGGGTTAGACTTAGGTTTAGGGGTTAATATATTTATTTAGTGTTAGTGATGTTGGAGGCCAGAGGTTTAGGGGTTAATAACTTTAGTATAGTGGCGGCCACATTGGGGCGGCAGATTAGGGGTTAATAACTGTAATGTAGGTGGCGGCGATGTTAAGGGCGGCAGATTAAGGGTTAGTAAGTGTATTTAGGTGGCGCCGATGTTAGGGGCAGCAGATTAGGGGTTAATAACTGTATGTAGGTGGCGGCGATATCGGGAGTGGCAGATTAGGGGTTAATAGTTGTATTTAGGTGGCGGCAATGTTAAATGCGGCAGATTAGAGGTTAATAACATTATGTAGGTTGCGGTGATGTCGGGGGCAGCAGATTAGGGGTGTTTAGATGTGGGGTTTATCTTAGGGTGTTAGGTTTAAACATAACTTTTTCTTTCCCCATAGACATCAATCGGGCTGCGTTACGGAGCTTTTGTTTCCACAATCGCAGGTTTTAGGCTTCTTTTTTGCAGGTCTCCCCATTGATTTCTATGGGGAAATTGTGCACGAGCACGTCAAAGCAGTGCTTGTATTTGGGTGCGGTATGGAGCTCAACACCACCATATCACCGGTACAAGCCTGCTTTTTGCAAACCTGTAATAGCAGCGCTATAATAACGCTGCTTTTGTTTTGGTCGTTAAAATCCCTATAGCGGTGAACACTCGTAATCTAGCTGACTGTGCATAATTAATACAATTTTATTCCTGTGTAATTTACATACAGATGTTATTGATACAATATGATTTTGGTGAACAATCTGAATCCTGCAACATCACAATTACCAGTTAACTATACTGTAACTTACAGTCTACCGCCACAGCCACATTGTACACTGTGTCCTGCAGCATGTCTCAGTTGCCAGGATCTTTTTCTGTGTTAGTGAAGTCTGTAGTCATGTGCTCTGATGCTCAATACTACCTGTTTTCTAGGGAGCCTGAATATGTTACATACAGAAGATGTGTTTTCCAGTTCCTGAACGCTGCAATAACTTCCCGCAATTATGAATAACAGAACCTCAACTATCCTGATTCTCGTGTCAAGGGTCTTCAACTCCCTACCACTGCCCTGAGGGTCCTTCTCCTGAACAGTTATAGACCGGATCGTGACAGACACAAACATAATATAATCTGGGGCACTGGGTGGTATAAAAAACAGTAGCCCCCATTGTACCATTGTTGGTAAGACAACCCTGGTTAACCCTTTGCTTGCCTCACTCAAGCTGTACCCAATATTGTAAAACTGTACATCACTCCTCATAGTTATTGTTCTTGTTGGGGGCTAAATGAATTACTTGCATTTTTGTTAAATATTTTCTCACAAATAAAACAGGTAACTTACCTCTATAATAAAGTCCTTGCCATCCTTACTGTGAACAGCCTTTACTGCACAAATATCTAGACCTCCAAACATTTCAGCACAGGAGTCTACCCATAGCCGGTACCTGTGAGAGAGTTAACACATTCTTCATATTATTGGCTATGAAAGAAACAATACACCAATATGATAACACATTACAAATATGCAGCACAGTGTACACTTTTAGTACAGTATCTGTTGACTAGAATGTCTACTTCATGTCTACTTTAGCAGTAATAAAAAAATTGTAATTAGGGAAACATATACTAAATATGTGCAGCGGTTTATAGCATTTGCTCATTTCAGTGCTGGATTTATTATTTCCACAGATTAGTGTGTTGCACTTTTACTTTAATATGCACATATCTTCTTTATATTATCACAGCACAATTATTCATTACCTATATGGCTAAACACAGGATGCTGTTAAACATAAAATGCCAGTAACAGTTTACAGAAACCAGAGTCACCATTGCAGTCTATCAGAATTTACATACAAACCTATAAAGTTTGTGAAATGTCTTATCTACAAAAATGTAAACAGACTTAATAGAGCCAAATTATCAAGCTGCGAATGCAGCAGTTTCTGCACGAGCTGTTAAGGCTCGTCGGAAACATAAGTTAATAAGCAGCGGTCTTAAGAGGTGAGGTGGCGGATAGCAATCATCCTGTTTAGATACGATTGGGATGATTGACAACCCCTGCTAGCGGCCATTTAGCGATATCGCGCAGACATGATCCTCTATAGCGGATCATGTCTGCCTGACACTTAATAAATCTGCCCCTAAAGGTGGATTTCAGAGAAAACCACCTGGACTCGATTAGATTACATGCAAGCTGGGCTCGTTTTTGGCTTTGCTTTTTAAGTTTTTGCAATCTATTAGAATTAAATAAGCAATATAACAGTAAAATCTAGTTGCCACAAGAAAAACTGTAAGACAAAGGAATTCCAAGGGCCAGAGGAATTTCACAGAGATTTTGTATACCTATTTCCCAGAAGCTTTTGGGACAGCGGATGTACAGAACTTGTGTTCTACTGGTATTTTGTAGGTGGATAAGAGGGGAGGGCTGATTTATGCAGTGGGCGGGGCTGAGTTGCAGTAGGCGGGGTTAGTTATATAATGGGTGTGTCATGGATGGAGCTCGGGACAGTCCTTGGAAACCAGAACATTTGCCCTGAAGGGGGAAGCTACAGGACAGACAGCAGGCAGACCTCTCAACCCCTAACAATCCCACAAAATCCGAGATGGTTAAGCACTATTATTATCATTTATTTGTATAGCGCCGCCAAATTCTGTAGCACTGGACTATTACATTTTTATTATATTAGGAAACCATTAATTTTCTTGACATAAGGAATGAGCAAGCTAAATACAGACGTTAAACTTCTGGGTACAACTACAATAGATTGGTTTCCCCTCACTGTGCTAATGTATTTCTCTCTGTGCCTCTCTTGAGAGCTGTTCTCCTATTCAAGTCCTTATTGGTGCCATCTGGTGACGCTCTGCATCTTTATACTTGGTGATGGCATCTTAAAGCTTAGATATTCTTCCACCCTGTGACAGAAACAGTGCACATTTACACATGTTCAGGGACATTTCTGGCTTTTTGACAGAGTTGGAGCTTTACATTTTTGCAGTGACTGCATTGCTCTTTACTATTTATGATGGATTTTTATTTGTATTTTATGTCATTTTATTACTGACAGTCACAGAGCATGCCGTGGACTAATCTTCCTTCTCGACTCTTCTGACGATAATGGCCACAGTCGCACGTGACAACACACCTGACCCTGCCTGCCTGTCCTGACGCAGACGCTGCCTAATTTCCCGGCCAGCAACTCAGCCCAGAGACTCAGACATAATTGGCTGAGGGGCGGGCAGGCAGGGTTGAGGGCTCCCGAGGCTTGAAGAGTCAAGCCTCCGGTGGGAGCAGTATATGGGCCGCAAGAGACTGCTGCACATAGCTATTATTTACCACTGGGTGGCAGTCTCTAGCGGCCCATATAAAACACAATACAGTTACATTCATATTGCGCAATGAAGGGATAGCTCGCCTCTTCTTTCTTGCACAATATGAATGTATTATTTATATTACGTTGTTTTGTTTTTTAAAACAAAAATGGTGGAGGGGTGGGGGGGTCACCTTTTAAGATAAAAAAAAAGAAAAAAAAACATTTTTTTATTTTTTATTATTATTTTTATAAATAAGGCTGTAATGCACCATTTGGCCAGGGGAGGCACTGCCTCACCTGCCTCCTATGAGTGCACATCACTGCATTTTAAACTATAACAAAACTATAAAGCTTCTGCTCTATATCATGCATGCTAGCCTGAAGCGCACAATTTAGTTGTCAAAACGACAGCAATATGGCTAATCTGTGGTGAATGCACACCGCTTCTGTCACAAGGCACCAGAATACCTAAGCTCCAAGATGGCGGCACCTATTGTGAAATTGCAGAGATTCACCAACTGACAACTGCAAGGGGATAAAGCAGAAAACAGCTTTAAAGAGCGCTGCAAATACAGGAGGAAACCAGTATAGTGAGTAATCAGCCTACTACTGTAGCTGTGTCCAGCAGTTTATTGCCCCTTTAAAAATATGTAGTTTTCGAGAGGCAAGTACTGTTTAATTAGAATAATCCAAAACTTCTATGTTTTCTAAAGGATTGGAATGACTTTGAACTTTAAAATTCTGATTGGAGTGGTAGCCATGGTAATCTGTATGAAACAGTGATATTTAAATAATACAGTTATTAGTGACAAATAATAATCATCCATTGATGAATGGCAAAGCTTTAAAAATCACACTGGCTTCTGCAAATGTTGTTTTTTTTGTTTTTTTTGTTCAAACCAGAACAAATTACGTAAGTACTTTATTACCCTGAATGAAAGTGATTTATTCTAAATGTATTTTTCATTTTTAAATTGCTATGAACAAGTCGTGAAAAGAACTTTGTCTGCACTTTTGGTGATCGCTATCAGTTTTTCGTTGCGTAATAAACACTTGGCAAACTTGAATTAAGCTTTTTGTTGTAACTAGGTAAATAATGGCAATAGGTCACAATAAAATGGGTTCTGCAATTGTTCTTATAGTGCTTTGAAAATATTTATTTTAGGACCAAAAATTTTTAATAATAATAATTTAGAAGGGAACCTTGATAAACTGTGTTTTGTAACGGGGAATTATATTTTGAGTTTAATGTCTCTTTAAGCCTTAAAGGAACATAAATCACAAACTGTAAACTACCTGATTATTACCCTTCATATACTGTATATATAAAAAGGTTTTCAATGAAAACGGCAACTTTATTTGATCAAATAAGTATATTGTTTTATGTTTTTTTTCTTTCACTGATTTCCCTGTCCCCCAGAACAAAAACCCCCCTGCAAACCCCTGCTAATTTAGATATAGCACAAACTCTCGGCTAGATTGTGAGTTGTGCATTAGGCTGAAAAGGCAGCGTTAACAGGTCCTAACGCTGCTTTTTCACTACCGCTGTTATTACGAGTCTTGCAGGTTTAGGGGCACCGCACACTTCTTTGGCCTTAACACAAAACCACTTACGTAAACTTCGTAAACTCTTTTTTTCTATGGGACTTCCATAGCACTGGTATTACGAGTCTGTCCTGGGAGGTCAAAAAGTGAGCGGTACACCCTCTACCTCCAAGATCCCTAACGCATTTTAAAGTCAGTAGTTAAGAGTTTTATGGTACAACGCCGTAACATAAAACTCATAACTAAAGTGCTAAAAAGTACACTAACACCCATAAACTACCTATTAACCCTTAAACCGAGGCCCTCCCGCGTCGCAAACACTATAATAACATTTTTAACCCCTAATCTTTCGCTCCGGACATCGCCGCCACTATAATGAACATATTAACCCCTAAATAATAAATAAATAAATAATATTAACCCCTAATCTGATATCCTTAACATCGCCGCCACCTACATTATTCTTATTAACCCCTAATCTGCTGCTCTGGACACCGCCGCCACCTACATTATACTTATTAAACCCTAATCTCCCTCCACCAATGTCGCCGCCACCTACATACATTTATAAACCCCTAATTTGCCGCCCCCAATGTCACCGCCACTATAATAAAATACAAAACAGTACTCCAGCACTCCAAAAATTTAAAAAGGCAATATTTATTTAGCAACGTTTCGGGGTCACAGCCCCTTCCTCATGCTATATTTTTAATAATTAACACACCAACATTTAAATACCCTTCACACGGCGCCAAAATGCACCTACATTGGGGAAATGTCTCCCCCTAGTGGTCATCTGTGACCATTACACTAGGTCTATGTGATTTAATATATAATACAGAATACTGACCACCTATTTAAAAACAATACACAGTATATAATACTATAGAAACGTATGAATGCATAATAATTATACATTGTTACATTTTATGTTCTACCTGTACTTGACAATTGTACACTTACTTACAGATCTTCTAGATCAATTAGGGATATCTTAAGAGTTAATCACAGGCGAATAACTTTATAAGATAATATAGAGTGTCAGACTCATTATGTACCTAAATCTAGTTATCAAAAACTACAATGTTATATTTAGAAAAAGCAGGACAGATCATAGTCTCTATTGAGACCCCTAGGTTGTAATGTGGCAAGTTGGTGTATCCACCACATTTCCCTTTGTTGCAGGAGGCGTTCCCTATCCATACCATTCCTATTAGGGCCCACATGGTCTATGATCTGCCACCTCATCTGGCTGACACTGTGACCTTTCTCCAAAAAATGACTTGAGACAGGGGCCTCTTTATTTTTGCACCTAATATTTGATCTGTGTTGGCTCATACGGTCACGAGCCTTGCGGGTGGTCTCGCCAATATATACCAAAGAACACGGGCATTTGATGAGGTAAATTACATGAGTTGTCTCACAGGTAAAAAAACCTTTAATCATATATTTCCTACCACTCTGTGGGTGATGGAAATTTTCTCCTTTAATGATCGAATGACAACTCATGCAATTGTAGCAGGGGAAAGTACCTACTCTCTTTTTACCTGTAAGAGTCTGTTGTATTTTGCCCTTGGTCCCCACATCTGTCTTTACCAGCTGATCCCTAAGGCTCTTGACTCTTTTATAGGCCATGAGTGGAGGTTCTTTGAATTGTATCACTCCCTTATTGCATTCCTCCAAAATATGCCAATTCTGGCGTATCAATTTTGCTATTTTGTTGCTGAGAGGATTATATTGGCTCACAAAAACCATTCTATCCCTGTTCTTCTCTGTACTCTTACCCATAGTTTTATCTAATTTGGACAAAGTATTGTCCAATAGTTTATTTGGGTATCCCCTGTTGATGAACTTTTCCTTCATTTCTTTAAATCTGTGTGACTTCGTGTCATTAGTACTCACAATTCTATCGACTCTGAGAAACTGACTCCTGGGGAGTGACTCTATCAAATTCCTGGGGTGAAAGCTATTATAGAGGAGTAGGTTATTCTTATCTGTTTCTTTACAGTGTAAATCAAACTCAAGTAGTCTACCTGCTTTGATGACTTTCATGTCCAGAAAAGCCACATGTTCCTCACTGTAATTTACAGTAAACTCTAAACCTTTTACTTCTATGTTGAGCTCTTTGACAAACTGTAGAAGGGACTCTACGTTGCCCCACCATACGCCAAACACATCATCAATGTAGCGGAGTTAAACAGCCCCATATTTTCTGAATAATGCATTTTGATATACACAGTTTTCCTCAATTTCTTTCATGAAGAGATTGGCGTATGATGGGGCAACGTTAGAGCCCATTGCTGTGCCTCTTATCTGCACATACTACTGGTCCTGAAACAAAAAATAGTTCCAATAAAGGATCAATCTCAAAAGATCCTCAATAAAGTTTACCTGGCCATTACTGTATCCCCTGCTCACCATCAATGTCTTCCTAATAACAGCAATCCCTGTTTCATGTTTTATAGAGGTGTACAGACTTTTCACATCCATGGTGAACAGGAGTTACTTGTCACTTGGGAATTCTAGTGCCTTTGTCTTTTCCAGAAAGTGGTTAGTGTCTTTTAAGTAACTAGCCATCTTAACGACCTCTGGCTGAAGTACTTTATCGATAAACTTAGAAATATTAGTGTATACAGAGTCTACACTAGAGACAATAGGTCTCCCTGGTGGTCTTTGGCTGTCCTTGTGGACTTTTGGTACAGTATAGAAGATGGGATTACGTGGATTATTTACATTTAAGAAATCCATAAGTTTATTATCTATGATATCCCTGTCTACCGCTCTTTGCAGGATACATGTGATTTCCTTCTGTATAATGTTCAGTGGATTCTGTTGCAATGTCCTATATGTGTCCCCATCTCCTAATTGTGATAGTGCTTCGTTAACATAATAAGCTCTGCCCATGATGACAGTAGCACCACCTTTGTCAGCCCCCTTGAATATGATGTCCCTATTTTGTTTCAAATTTTCTAATGAGTTGTTATCTATTTTAGAAAAGTTAGACAATTCAATTCTGTTCCCTTTGTACCAAATTTTTGAATGGTCTTTTTTCTTGTACTGATCTTTAAGTTGTGACACCCCATTTTGTACCAGTTTAATAAAGGTATTGACCCCATGTTCACAGATATTTGGGTTAAATTTACTTTTTTTGCTAAGATTAAGATTTTTAAGGGACCATTCATTTGTTCTATCTGCAACGTAAGCATCTTTACCACAATTTTGCTGCTGAAACCATATTTTTAATTTAATATTACGAAATAGTCTATGCAAGTCCTTATCAACTTCAAAATAATTGGTGTCACGATATGGGCAAAAGGATAACCCTTTGTTAAGCATTTTACTTTCATCCTCAGACATTACATAAGCGGAGGTATTAATGACAATGTCATTAGGTGCAGTATAGCTACTCACAAAGTCCTTTGTCAATACTTCTTCTTCTGCTTCCTCCGTTCGGATCTCCGCACCTCTCCTGCCTTGTCCGCAATGTTTCTTGCCTGCCCTGCGGTTCCGGCGCTGTCTTCGCCGCTTGACGTATCCAAAGGGGAGGATTGTGAGGATGTCTCTTGTGCGCTTGACGTTCCTGACGCTTTGCTCTGAGGTAATCTTTGTTGGCCGTACCTGCGTCTCCCCCTGGGTCCTATTGCACCCCGGCTTTCCTGGTTGCCTCGCCAACGGTACACTCTGCCTGAGCGATAGTCGTCCTCATCCCTTTGGAACTTCGCCCGCTTTGTTTCTTTGATCACTTTTTGTTCCTCTGCCACTTTTGCTGCGATCTTGCTCTCCATCTCATCGAATTCCTCCTCTGTCATGGTGGTAAGTAATGCTTCTTTATGTTTTGCAATTACTTCTTCCTGCAACCCCATCTCTTCCTGCAGGGACTCAACTGTCCATACCATGATGTCATAGGAGCATTTGTTAAGAATCGCCTCAAACTTGTCGCAGTACTTTTTGTTGTTACTCAGTAAGGTAGGACAGGTATTCATGCGGAGGCCTCTAGGGATCCTTTTTACCCTGTAATATTCTGCTAGCGTGGTAGCGTGCAGTTCCCACTTCATCTGTTTGATTTTTAACTTTTCATATTCTTTATTGATAGTCTCTCCCGGGGCAGTTCTCAGGAAATCTCTCGAGCCCTTCATAAGGGCTGTGATTCTAGCTGCATCCACTTCATCGTAGGCAAACATGATGCTTCCATCTGTAGCCTGTGTGTCATTATTGCCTGTGGCCATCTTATGGTCAACACCTCAATGTGCAAGTAACTCGGCAGTAGAGAATCCACAATCCAAAGGGGAGCACAGCACAGAGGTATGGGTGCACAGGAGACCAAGGGCACTGCCACAGCCCTCCAGCAATCAGCAAATACAAAACAGTACTCCAGCACTCCAAAAATTTAAAAAGGCAATATTTATTTAGCAACGTTTCGGGGTCACAGCCCCTTCCTCATGCTATATTTTTAATAATTAACACACCAACATTTAAATACCCTTCACACGGCGCCAAAATGCACCTACATTGGGGAAATGTCTCCCCCTAGTGGTCATCTGTGACCATTACACTAGGTCTATGTGATTTAATATATCATACAGAATACTGACCACCTATTTAAAAACAATACACAGTATATAATACTATAGAAACGTATGAATGCAGAATAATTATACATTGTTACATTTTATGTTCTACCTGTACTTGACAATTGTACACTTACTTACAGATCTTCTAAATCAATTAGGGATATCTTAAGAGTTAATCACAGGCGAATAACTTTATTAGATAATATAGAGTGTCAGACTCATTATGTACCTAAATCTAGTTATCAAAAACTACAATGTTATATTTAGAAAAAGCAGGACAGATCATAGTCTCTATTGAGACCCCTAGGTTGTAATGTGGCAAGTTGGTGTATCCACCACATTTCCCTTTGTAGCAGGAGGCGTTCCCTATCCATACCATTCCTATTAGGGCCCACATGGTCTATGATCTGCCACCTCATCTGGCTGACACTGTGACCTTTCTCCAAAAAATGACTTGAGACAGGGGCCTCTTTATTTTTGCACCTAATATTTGATCTGTGTTGGCTCATACGGTCACGAGCCTTGCGGGTGGTCTCGCCAATATATACCAAAGAACACGGGCATTTGATGAGGTAAATTACATGAGTTGTCTCACAGGTAAAAAAACCTTTAATCATATATTTCCTACCACTCTGTGGGTGATGGAAATTTTCTCCTTTAATGATCGAATGACAACTCATGCAATTGTAGCAGGGGAAAGTACCTACTCTCTTTTTACCTGTAAGAGTCTGTTGTATTTTGCCCTTGGTCCCCACATCTGTCTTTACCAGCTGATCCCTAAGGCTCTTGACTCTTTTATAGGCCATGAGTGGAGGTTCTTTGAATTGTATCACTCCCTTATTGCATTCCTCCAAAATATGCCAATTCTGGCGTATCAATTTTGCTATTTTGTTGCTGAGAGGATTATATTGGCTCACAAAAACCATTCTATCCCTGTTCTTCTCTGTACTCTTACCCATAGTTTTATCTAATTTGGACAAAGTATTGTCCAATAGTTTATTTGGGTATCCCCTGTTGATGAACTTTTCCTTCATTTCTTTAAATCTGTGTGACTTCGTGTCATTAGTACTCACAATTCTATCGACTCTGAGAAACTGACTCCTGGGGAGTGACTCTATCAAATTCCTGGGGTGAAAGCTATTATAGAGGAGTAGGTTATTCTTATCTGCTTTTTTACAGTGTAAATCAAACTCAAGGAGTCTACCTGCTTTGATGACTTTCGTGTCCAGAAAAGCCACATGTTCCTCACTGTAGAAGGAAATCACATGTATCCTGCAAAGAGCGGTAGACTCTTGTCCAAATTAGATAAAACTATGGGTAAGAGTACAGAGAAGAACAGGGATAGAATGGTTTTTGTGAGCCAATATAATCCTCTCAGCAACAAAATAGCAAAATTGATACGCCAGAATTGGCATATTTTGGAGGAATGCAATAAGGGAGTGATACAATTCAAAGAACCTCCACTCATGGCCTATAAAAGAGTCAAGAGCCTTAGGGATCAGCTGGTAAAGACAGATGTGGGGACCAAGGGCAAAATACAACAGACTCTTACAGGTAAAAAGAGAGTAGGTACTTTCCCCTGCTACAATTGCATGAGTTGTCATTCGATCATTAAAGGAGAAAATTTCCATCACCCACAGAGTGGTAGGAAATATATGATTAAAGGTTTTTTTACCTGTGAGACAACTCATGTAATTTACCTCATCAAATGCCCGTGTTCTTTGGTATATATTGGCGAGACCACCCGCAAGGCTCGTGACTGTATGAGCCAACACAGATCAAATATTAGGTGCAAAAATAAAGAGGCCCCTGTCTCAAGTCATTTTTTGGAGAAAGGTCACAGTGTCAGCCAGATGAGGTGGCAGATCATAGACCATGTGGGCCCTAATAGGAATGGTATGGATAGGGAACGCCTCCTGCAACAAAGGGAAATGTGGTGGATACACCAACTTGCCACATTACAACCTAGGGGTCTCAATAGAGACTATGATCTGTCCTGCTTTTTCTAAATATAACATTGTAGTTTTTGATAACTAGATTTAGGTACATAATGAGTCTGACACTCTATATTATCTAATAAAGTTATTCGCCTGTGATTAACTCTTAAGATATCCCTAATTGATTTAGAAGATCTGTAAGTAAGTGTACAATTGTCAAGTACAGGTAGAACATAAAATGTAACAATGTATAATTATTATGCATTCATACGTTTCTATAGTATTATATACTGTGTATTGTTTTTAAATAGGTGGTCAGTATTCTGTATGATATATTAAATCACATAGACCTAGTGTAATGGTCACAGATGACCACTAGGGGGAGACATTTCCCCAATGTAGGTGCATTTTGGCGCCGTGTGAAGGGTATTTAAATGTTGGTGTGTTAATTATTAAAAATATAGCATGAGGAAGGGGCTGTGACCCCGAAACGTTGCTAAATAAATATTGCCTTTTTAAATTTTTGGAGTGCTGGAGTACTGTTTTGTATTTGCTGATTGCTGGAGGGCTGTGGCAGTGCCCTTGGTCTCCTGTGCACCCATACCTCTGTACTGTGCTCCCCTTTGGATTGTGGCCACTATAATAAACATATTAACCCCTAAACCACCGCACTCCCGCCTCGCAAACACTATTTAAATATTATTAACCCCTAAATCTGCCGTCCCTAACATCGCCGCCACCTACCTACATTTATTAACCCCTAAACCTAAGTCTAACCCTAACCCTAACACCCCCTAACTTAAATAGAATTACAATAAATCTAAATAAATATTAATATTATTACCTAAATAATTCCTATTTAAAACTAAATACTTACCTGTAAAATAAACCCTAAGTTAGCTACAATATAACTAATAGTTACATTGTAGCTATCTTAGGGTTTATTTTTATTTCACAGGCAAGTTTGTATTTATTTTAACTAGGTAGAATAGTTAGTAAATAGTTATTAGCTATTTAATAACTACCTAGCTAAAATAAATACAAAAGTACCTGTAAAATAAAACCTAACCTAAGTTACAATAACACCTAACACTACACTACAATTAAATAACTTACCTAAATTAAATACAATTAAATAACTTACGTACAATTAGCTAAAGTACAAAAAAAAACCACACTAAATTACAGAAAATAAAAAACAAATTACAAGCTCTTTAAACTAATTACACCTAATCGAATAGCCCTGTCAAAATAAAAAAATAAAAAACCCAAAATAAAAAAAAACCCTAGCCTAAACTAAACTATCAGTAGCCCTTAACCCTTAAAAGGGCCTTTTTTTGTAAAAGAAAAAATACAACAACAACCCCTCAACAGTAAAACCCACCACCCACACAACCAACCCCCCAAATAAAATACTAACTAAAGAAAACCTAAGCTCCCCATTGCCCTGAAAAGGGCATTTGGATGGGAATTGCCCTTAAAAGGGCAGTTAGCTCTATTGCAGGCCCAAACCCTAACCTAAAAATAAAACCGACCCAATACACCCTTAAAAAAAACTAACACTAACCCCCTGAAGATCGACTTACTGTTCTGAAGACCGGACATCCATCCTCATGGAAGCAGCAGAAGTCTTCATCCAACCGGGCCGAAGTCCTCAACGAAGCCAGGAGAAGTCTTCATCCAAGCCGGGCGAAGTGGTCCTCCAGAGGGGCAGAAGTCTTCATCCAGACGGCATCTTCTATCTTCATCCATCCAACGCGGAGCGGGTCCATCTTCAAGACATCCGACGCGGAGCATCCTCTTCATCCGGAATCTTCTTACTGAATGACGGTTCCCTTAAATGACGTCATCCAAGATGGCGTCCCTTAGATTCCGATTGGCTGATAGAATTCTATCAGCCAATCGGAATTAAGGTAGAAAAAATCCTATTGGCTGATGCAATCAGCCAATAGGATTGAGGATCAGAGACCGTCCACACTCCAATATTTAACCATTGTGACATATAATATTTAAGGACCGGAGGCATCGATATAATTAATTGTGCTCAAGGGTCTATTGTTTATAGGACAGAGCTGACTTATAGTATTTTAACTCTCTGTGTGTTTTGTTTTGTTCATATATTTTAATTAACTATAATAAAAGTTATATTTTATCACAAATTCCCATATCAGTACCACCCCAGAGTCTGGGCATAGAGTGCTTGAAGTGCATTCTTTTCTGTGGTTAGTTTCTTTACTTCCACAATTCTCTGGTATATATTACAATTTATGCACTAGCACCAACCCACATGCATTAAAATTTGCATTTCAGAAGTGTGAATAATCGTTATTCTCAGTTATTATTTTGTTAATAGGGGGGATTGCCTAAATAGTGCCATTGTTTAAATTGTCTTCTTGGTATATTAAATAACCGTTTGTTAGTAACGTATACTGCATATTTGGTTCATGCTGGTTTATTTTATTTTGCCATAGACCTCACTGTTAGATTTGTACCCATAGAATCAAAGCTAGGTGTTGTAGCGTATTTTATTTCATATTGCATCAGAGAGTTTGT